>NW_027139559.1:7827500-7838046 GCF_035084215.1 Heptranchias perlo
TCTCCCCCCTCTGACTCCCTCCCCCTCTCTCTCTCTCTCCCTTTACCCCTCTCTCTCTCTCTCCCCCTTTACCCCTCTCTCTCTCTCTCCCCCTTTACCCCTCTCTCTCTCTCTCCCCCTTTACCCCTCTCTCTCTCTCTCCCCCTTTACCCCTCTCTCTCTCTCTCCCCCTTTACCCCTCTCTCTCTCTCTCCCCCTTTACCCCTCTCTCTCTCTCTTTACAGAGTGAAGCTCCCTCTACACTGTCCCATCAAACACTCCCAGGGCAGGTACAGGGTTAGATACAGAGTGAAGCTCCCTCTACACTGTCCCATCAAACACTCCCAGGGCAGGTACAGGGTTAGATACAGAGTAAAGCTCCCTCTACACTGTCCCATCAAACACTCCCAGGGCAGGTACAGGGTTAGATACAGAGGAAAGCTCCCTCTACACTGTCCCATCAAACACTCCCCAGGGCAGGTGCAGGGTCAGATACAGAGTAAAGCTCCCTCTACACTGTCCCATCAAACACTCCCAGGGCAGGTACAGGGTTAGATACAGAGGAAAGCTCCCTCTACACTGTCCCATCAAACACTCCCAGGGCAGGTGCAGGGTCAGATACAGAGTAAAGCTCCCTCTACACTGTCCCATCAAACACTCCCAGGGCAGGTACAGGGTTAGATACAGAGTAAAGCTCCCTCTACACTGTCCCATCAAACACTCCCAGGGCAGGTACAGGGTTAGATTCAGAGTAAAGCTCCCTCTACACTGTCCCATCAAACACTCCCAGGGCAGGTGCAGGGTCAGATACAGAGTAAAGCTCCCTCTACACTGTCCCATCAAACACTCCCAGGACAGGTACAGGGTTAGAAACAGAGTGAAGCTCCCTCTACACTGTCCCATCAAACACTCCCAGGGCAGGTACAGGGTTAGATACAGAGTGAAGCTCCCTCTACACTGTCCCATCAAACACTCCCAGGGCAGGTGCAGGGTCAGATACAGAGTAAAGCTCCCTCTACACTGTCCCATCAAACACTCCCAGGACAGGTACAGGGTTAGATACAGAGTGAAGCTCCCTCTACACTGTCCCATCAAACACTCCCAGAGCAGGTACAGGGTTAGATACAGAGTAAAGCTCCCTCTACACTGTCCATCAAACACTCCCAGGGCAGGTACAGGGTTAGATACAGAGTAAAGCTCCCTCTACACTGTCCCATCAAACACTCCCAGGGCAGGTACAGGGTTAGATACAGAGTAAAGCTCCCTCCACACTGTCCCATCAAACACTCCCAGGGCAGGTACAGGGTTAGATACAGAGTAAAGCTCCCTCTGCACTCTCCATGCTCTGTCTGAGGGTCTCTGT
Organism: Heptranchias perlo; assembly: GCF_035084215.1. Classification (NCBI taxonomy): domain Eukaryota; kingdom Metazoa; phylum Chordata; class Chondrichthyes; order Hexanchiformes; family Hexanchidae; genus Heptranchias; species Heptranchias perlo. The sequence continues at coordinate 7,828,843 of NW_027139559.1, forward strand.
CCTACACCAGGTGAGATCTACGAACACAGGCCGGGATGGAGCCTGGGCCTCTCCCAGTGATCACTGCCTCCCCCCATTCTCGATCTTTCCCCCCTCCCTGTGATGTTCTGATCCAGTCTCTCGTCCCCAGAACTGAGCAGCAGGCAGCAGGATGTAGCCTGGATGATAGAGAGAAGGGCCCCCCCCACCGACCGGTGCGGTCCACCCAAGACGCACGGAATCTGAGCCCCACCACCAGCTGCCCTGGAGACTGCGGCGGGGAGGGGTCCCTCGTCCACCTCCTGGCGGGCTGCCCCTTCGCGCAGAGGGTGTGGGCAGAGGTGTGTTGGGACCTGGCCCGGTTCACCGCCCTGGTAACACACAGGACGCGAGCTACGTCAAGTCCCGATGGGGAAAGGCCACCGTGTGAGGACACCTCACCTTGTATTGTACAGAATGTATCGGGAGATAAGGACTTTGTCGTAAAATTGTCAGGATGAGATTGCAGTGTGCACCGTCTGCACTGTGCTGCCTTGCTGGAATGACGTCCTTTCATCTGAACTGTGTGCATCTTGCGAATTTTACGGAATAAAATGTACTTTGAAGTTTTTTTAAAAAAAAAGTCTGTCCTCTCAGTCCGATTGGTGTTGAGATATAAATTTTGTTGCGCCTGTGAGTTCAAATTAATCGACTTTCTTCCTGGAACAAATGCACTGAAGTAACAAGAAGGGCCCCATTGTTGAGCTGTCAACAGGTCATTAGTCAGCTGTTATCAGAGGCGGGAAATCAAACACTGAATTAAAACACTTGGAGAATAAAAGGGCCGAACAGCTCACCGGAATTTCAAAACATCTCCCTCTGTCTCTATCTACTTATCTCTCTCTGACCCCTTCGTGCTCTGCCTCTCTCCCTTTGCTCTCTCTCTCTTTTTTTCTCCATCACTGTCCCTCTCTCTCACCCCCTGTCTCGATCTCTTTCATCCTCTATTTTTCTATCTCTCTCCCTTTACTCTGACTCTCGCTCTCTCCCACCACTCTCTATTTCCATCTAATTCTCTCCCTCGAGTCTCTCTCTCTCTCGACTATCTTCTAAACCCTCTCTCTCCAACACAATCCCTCCAATCTCTCTCTCTTTCTCACTGTCTCTCTCCCTCCATGCTCTCTTTCTGTTGCTAACTGTCTGTCTGTCTCTCTCACTCTCTCTGTGCTGGGTTATACAGTTCCTCTCTCTCTCTCTCTCTCTCTCTCTGTGCTGGGTTATTCAGTTCCTCTCTCTCTCTCTCTCTGTGCTGGGTTATACAGTTCCTCTCTCTCTCTGTGCTGGGTTATGCAGTTCCTCTCTCTCTCTCTCTCTCTCTGTGTGCTGGGTTATACAGTTCCTCTCTCTCTCTCTCTCTGTGCTGGGTTATACAGTTTCTCTCTCTCTCTCTCTCTCTCTCTGTGCTGGGTTATGCAGTTCCTCTCTCTCTCTCTCTGTGCTGGATTATACAGTTCCTCTCTCTTTCTTTCTGTGCTGGATTATACAGTTCCTCTCTCTTTCTCTCTGTGCTGGGTTATACAGTTCCTCTCTCTCTCTGTGCTGGGTTATACAGTTCCTCTCTCTCTCTCTCTCTCTCTCAGTGCTGGGTTATACAGTTTCCCTCTCTCTCTCTCTCTGTGCTGGGTTATACAGTTCCTCTCTCTCTCTCTGTGCTGGGTTATACAGTTCCTCTCTCTCTCTGTGCTGGGTTACAAAGTTCCTCTCTCTCTCTCTGTGCTGGGTTATACAGTTCCTCTCTCTCTCTCTCTCTCTCTCACTTTGCTGGGTTATACAGTTCCTCTCTCTCTCTCTGTGCTGGGTTATACAGTTCCTCTCTCTCTCTCTGTGCTGTGTTATACAGTTCCTCTCTCTCTCTGTGCTGGGTTATACAGTTCCTCTCTCTCTCTCTCTCTCTCTGTGCTGGGTTATACAGTTCCTCTCTCTCTCTCTCTCTCTGTGCTGGGTTATACAGTTCCTCCCTCTCTCTCTCTCTCTGTGCTGGGTTATACAGTTCCTCTCTCTCACTCTCTCTGTGCTGGGTTGTACAGTTCCTCTCTCCCCCTCTCTCTCTCTCACTCTCTCTGTGCTGGGTTATACAGTTCCACTCTCCCTCTCCCTCTCTCTCACTCTCTCTGTGCTGGGTTATACAGTTCCTCTCTCTCTCTCTCTCTCTGTGCTGGGTTGTACAGTTCCTCTCTCTCACTCTCTCTGTGCTGGGTTGTACAGTTCCTCTCTCCCCCTCTCTCTCTCTCACTCTCTCTGTGCTGGGTTATACAGTTCCTCTCTCTCTCTCTCTCTCTCTGTGCTGGGTTATACAGTTCCTCTCTCTCTCTCTCTCTGTGCTGGGTTACACAGTTCCTCTCTCTCTCTCTGTGCTGGGTTGTACAGTTCCTCTCTCTCTCTCTTTCTCTCTCTCACTTTGCTGGGTTATGCAGTTCCTCTCTCTCTCTCTGTGCTGGGTTATACAGTTCCTCTCTCTCTCTCTGTGCTGTGTTATACAGTTCCTCTCTCTCTCTGTGCTGGGTTATACAGTTCCTCCCTCTCTCTCTCTCTGTGCTGGGTTATACAGTTCCTCTCTCTCACTCTCTCTGTGCTGGGTTATACAGTTCCTCTCTCTCTCTCTCTCTCTCTCTCACTCTCTCTGTGCTGGGTTATACAGTTCCTCTCTCCCTCTCCCTCTCTCTCACTCTCTCTGTGCTGGGTTATACAGTTCCTCTCTCTCTCTCTCTCTCTCTCTGTGCTGGGTTATACAGTTCCTCTCTCTCTCTCTCTCTCTGTGCTGATTTATACAGTTCCTCTCTCTCTCTCTCTCTGTGCTGGGTTACACAGTTCCTCTCTCTCTCTCTGTGCTGGGTTATACAGTTCCTCTCTCTCTCTCTCTCACTTTGCTGGGTTATGCAGTTCCTCTCTCTCTCTCTGTGCTGGGTTATACAGTTCCTCTCTCTCTCTCTGTGCTGTGTTATACAGTTCCTCTCTCTCTCTGTGCTGGGTTATACAGTTCCTCTCTCTCTCTCTCTCTCTCTGTGCTGGGTTATACAGTTCCTCTCTCTCTCTCTCTCTCTGTGCTGGGTTATACAGTTCCTCTCTCTCTCTCTCTCTGTGCTGGGTTATACAGTTCCTCCCTCTCTCTCTCTCTCTGTGCTGGGTTATACAGTTCCTCTCTCTCACTCTCTCTGTGCTGGGTTATACAGTTCCTCTCTCCCTCTCTCTCTCTCTCACTCTCTCTGTGCTGGGTTATACAGTTCCTCTCTCCCTCTCCCTCTCTCTCACTCTCTCTGTGCTGGGTTATACAGTTCCTCTCTCTCTCTCTCTCTCTCTCTGTGCTGGGTTGTACAGTTCCTCTCTCTCTCTCTCTCTCTGTGCTGGGTTATACAGTTCCTCTCTCTCTCTCTCTCTGTGCTGGGTTATACAGTTCCTCTCTCTCTCTCTCTCTCTCTGTGCTGGGTTATACAGTTCCTCTCTCTCTCTCTCTCTGTGCTGGGTTGTACAGTTCCTCTCTCTCTCTCTCTCTCTGTCTCTTCGTTTCTCTGTCTGTCTCTCTCTCTCTCTGCTGGGTTGGACTGCTTCCCTCTCGCGCCCCGCCTCTCCCCGCCTCTCCCCCCGCCTCTCCCCCCGCCTCTCCCCCTCTCTCCTCTCGCCTCTCCCCCTCTCTCCTCCCGCCTCTCCCCCTCTCTCCTCCCGCCTCTCCCCCTCTCTCTCCCCCTGCCTCTCCCCCTCTCCCCCTGCCTCTCCCCCTCTCGCCTCTCCACCTCTCTCCCCCCGCCTCTCCCCCTCTCTCCCCCCGCCCCTCCCCCTCTCTCACCCCGCCCCTCCCCCTCTCTCCCCCCGCCCCTCCCCCTCTCGCGCCCCGCCCCTCCCCCTCTCGTGCCCCGCCCCTCCCCCTCTCGTGCCCCGCCCCTCCCCCTCTCGTGCCCCGCCCCTCCCCCTCTCGTGCCCCGCCCCTCCCCCTCTCGCGCCCCGCCCCTCCCCCTCTCGCGCCCCGCCCCTCCCCCTCTCGCGCCCCGCCCCTCCCCCTCTCGCGCCCCGCCCCTCCCCCTCTCGCGCCCCGTCTCACTCCCTCTGACTCCCGGTCCGACTCCCTCTGACTCCCTGACTCTCTCCCTCTGACACCCTGTCCCTCTCCCTCTGAGCCTCTCCCTCTGAGCCTCTCCCTCTGAGCCTCTCCCTCTGTCCCTCTCCCTCTGACTCTCTCCCTCTGACTCTCTCCCTCTGACTCTCTCCCTCTGTCCCTCTCCCTCTGTCCCTCTCCCTCTGTCCCTCTCCCTCTGTCCCTCTCCCTCTGTCCCTCTCCCTCTGTCCCTCTCCCTCTGACTCTCTCACTCTGACTCTTCCCCCCCCCCACCCCTGACTCTCTCCCCCCCCACCCCTGACTCTCTCCCCCCCCCCCGACTCTTCCCCCCCAGTCTCTCCCCCCCCCCACTGACTCTTCCCCCCCCCCCTGACTCTCCCCCCCCCCCCCGACTCTCCCCCCCCCCCCTGACTCTCCCCCCCCCCCTGACTCTTCCCCCCCCCCTGACTCTTCCCCACCCCCCCTGACTCTTCCCCCCCCCCCCCCTCCTGACTCTCCCCCCCCCCCCTCCTGACTCTCCCCCCCCCCCCTGACTCTCCCCCCCCCCCTGACTCTCCCTCCCCCCCTGACTCTCCCCCCCCTCCCCCCCTGACTCTCCCCCCCCCCCCCCTGACTCTCCCTCCCCCCCTGACTCTCCCCCCCCCCCCCCTGACTCTCCCCCCCCCCCCCGATTCTTCCCCCCCCCCCCCGACTCTTCCCCCCCCCCCCCGACTCTTCCCCCCCCCTCCTGACTCTTCCCCCCCCCCTACTGACTCTTCCCCCCCCTCCTGACTCTTCCCCCCCCCCTCCTGACTCTTCCCCCCCCCCTCCTGACTCTCCCCCCCCCTCCTGACTCTCCCTCCCCCCCTGACTCTCCCCCCCCCCCACCGTCTCTCCCCCCCCCCCACTGACTCTTCCCCCCCCCCCGTCTCTCCCCCCCGTCTCTCCCCCCCCCCCCCACTGACTCTTCACCCCCCCCTCCTGACTCTCCCCCCCCCTCCTGACTCTCCCTCCCCCCCTGACTCTCCCCCCCCCCCACCGTCTCTCCCCCCCCCCCCACTGACTCTTCCCCCCCCCCCCCACTGACTCTTCCCCCCCCCCCCGTCTCTCCCCCCCCGTCTCTCCCCCCCCCCCCCCACTGACTCTTCCCCCCCCCCCCCTGACTCTCCCCCCCCCTCCTGACTCTTCCCCACCCCCCCCCTGACTCTTCCCCCCCCCCCTCCTGACTCTCCCCCCCCCCCTCCTGACTCTCCCCCCCCCCCTCCTGACTCTCCCTCCCCCCCTGACTCTCCCCCCCCCCCCCTGACTCTCCCCCCCCCCCCCCTGACTCTCCCCCCCCCCCTGACTCTCCCCCCCCCCCCCTGACTCTCCCCCCCCCCCTGACTCTCCCCCCCCCCCTGACTCTCCCCCCCCCCCCCCTGACTCTCCCCCCCCCCCTGACTCTCCCCCCCCCCCCCCTGACTCTCCCCCCCCCCCCCCCTGACTCTCCCCCCCCCCCCCCTGACTCTCCCCCCCCCCTGACTCTCCCCCCCCCCCCCCTGACTCTCCCCCCCCCACCCCCTGACTCTCCCCCCCCTGACTCTCCCCCCCCTGACTCTCCCCCCCCTGACTCTCCCCCCCCTGACTCTCCCCCCCCTGACTCTCCCCCCCCTGACTGTCCCCCCCCCCCCTGACTCTCCCCCCCCCCCCTGACTCTCCCCCCCCCCCTGACTCTCCCCCCCCCCCGACTCTCCCCCCCTGACTCTCCCCCTCTCTCTCTCTCTTTACCCCTCTCTCTCTCTCTCTCTCTCTCTCTCTCTTTCCTCTATCAATATATCTCTCTCTCTTTCCTCTATCTATCACTCCCTCTCTTTCCTCTCTCTCTCTCTTTTCTCTTTTCCCTTTCCTGTCTCTCTCTTTCTCTTTCTTTCTCTCTCTTTCTTCGCTCTCTCTCTCCCCTTTCCTCTCTCTCTCCCCTTTCCTCTCTCTCTCTCTTTGCTCTCTGTCTTTGCTCTCTCTCTTTGCTCTCTCTCTCTTGGCTCTCTCTCTCTTTGCTCTCTCTCTCTTTGCTCTCTCTCTCTCTCTCTTCCTCTCACTCTCTTTCCCCTCTCTCTCTCTCTTTCCTCTCTCTCTCTCTTTCCTCACTCTCTCTCTTTCCTCACTCTCTCTCCTTCCTCACTCTCTCTCCTTCCTCTCTCACTCTCTCTCTCTCTTTCCTCTCTCTCTCTCTTTCCCCTTTCTGTCTCTCTTTTGCCCCTCTCTCTTTCTTTCTCTCTCTCTCTTTCCCCCTCTCTCTCTTTCCTCTCTCTCTCTCTCTCTCTCTCTCTTTCCTCTCCCTCTCTCTTTCCTCTCCCTCTCTTTCCCCTCTCTCTCTAAGCGGTCTCTCTCTCTTTACCCTCTCTCTCTTTCCCTCTCTCTCTTTCCCTCTCTCTCTTTCCCTCTCTCTCTTTCCCTCTCTCTCTTTCCCCTCTCTCTCTCTTCCCTCTCTCTCTCTCTCTCTTCCCTCTCTCTCTCTCTCTCTTTCCCCTCTCACTCTCTCTCTCTCTTTCCCCTCTCACTCTCTCTCTCTCTTCCCCTCTCTCTCTCTTTCTCTTCCCCTCTCTCTCTCTCTCTTTCCCCTCTCTCTCTCTCTTTTCCCTCTCTCTCTCTCTTTTCCCTCTCTCTCTCTTTTCCCTCTCTCTCTCTTTCCCCTCTCTCTTTCCCCCTCTCTCTCTCTCTCTCTCTCTCTCTTTCCCCTCTCTCTCTCTCTCTCTTTCCCCTCTCTCACTCTCTCTTCCCCCTCTCTCTCTTTCCCCTCTCTCCTCGTTCCCCTCTCTCTCTTTCCCCTCTCTCCCTCGTTCCCCTCTCTCTCTTTCCCCTCTCTCTCTTTCCCCTCTCTCTCTTTCCCCTCTCTCTCTCTCTTTCCCCTCTCTCTCTCTCTTTCCCCTCTCTCTCTCTTTCCCCTCTCTCTCTTTCCCCTCTCTCTCTTTCCCCTCTCTCTCTTTCCCCTCTCTCTCTTTCCCCTCTCTCTCTCTCTCTTTCCCTCTCTCTCTCTCTCTTTCCCTCTCTCTCTCTCTCTTTCCCTCTCTCTCTCTCTCTTTCCCTCTCTGTCTCTCTCTTTCCCCTCTCTCTCTCTCTTTCCCTCTCTCTCTCTCACTCTTTCCGCTCTCTCTCTCTCACTCTTTCCGCTCTCTCTCTCTCACTCTTTCCGCTCTCTCTCTCTTTCCGCTCTCTCTCTCTCACTCTTTCCCCTCTCTCTCTCTCACTCTTTCCCCTCTCTCTCTCTTTCCCCCTCTCTCTCTTTCCCCCCTCTCCCTCTCTCTCTCTTTCCCCCCTCTCCCTCTCTCTCTCTTCCCCCCTCTCCCTCTCTCTCTGTTTCCCCCCACTCCCTCTCTCTCTCTTTCCCCCCTCTCCCTCTCTCTCTCTCTTTCCCCCTCTCCCTCTCTCTCTTTCCCCCCTCTCCCTCTCATTCCTCCCTCTCTCTCTTTCCCCCCTCTCCTCGCTCTCTCTCTCTCTCTCTGTCTTTCTTACCCCTTTCTCTCTCTCTCTTGTACCCCTTTCTCACTCTCTTTTGCCCCTCTCTCTTTCCCCCTCTCTCTCTTTCCCCCTCTCTCTCTTTCCCCCTCTCTCTCTTTTCCCCTCTCTCTCTTTTCCCCCTCTCTCTCTTTTCCCCCTCTCTCTCTTTTCCCCCTCTCTCTCTTTTCCCCCTCTCTCTTTTCCCCCTCTCTCTCTTTTCCCCCTCTCTCTCTTCCCCCTCTCTCTCTTTTCCCTCTCTCTCTCTCTCTCTCTTCCCTCTCTCTCTCTCTCTTCCCTCTCTCTCTCTCTCTTTCTTACCCCTCTCTCTCTCTTTCCCCTCTCTCTCTCTTTCCCCCTCTCTCTCTCTCTCTCTCCCCTCTCTCTCTCTCTCTTTCTTACCCCTCTCTCTCTCTTTCCCCTCTCTCTCTCTTTCCCCCCTCTCTCTCTTTCCCCCCTCTCTCTCTCTCTTTCCCCCCTCTCTCTCTCTCTTTCCCCCCTCTCTCTCTCTCTCTTTCTCCCCTCTCTCTCTCTCTCTTTCTCCCCTCTCTCTCTCTCTCTTTCTCCCCTCTCTCTCTCTTTCTCCCCTCTCTCTCTCTTTCCCCCCTCTCCCTCTCTCTCCCCCCTCTCCCTCTCTCTCTTTCCCCCCTCTCCCTCTCTCTCTTTCCCCCCTCTCCCTCTCCCTCTTCCCCCCTCTCCCTCTTCCCCCCCTCTCCCTCTCTCTCTTTCCCCCCTCTCCCTCTCTCTCTTCCCCCCTCTCCCTCTCATTCCTCCCTCTCTCTCTTTCCCCCCTCTCCTCGCTCTCTCTTAGCTCTCTTTCTCTCTGTCTTTCTTACCCCTTTCTCTCTCTCTCTTGTACCCCTTTCTCACTCTCTTTCCCCCTCTCTCTCTTTCCCCCTCTCTCTCTTTCCCCCCCTCTCTCTCTTTCTCCCCTCTCTCTCTTTCCCTCTCTCTCTTGTACCCCTTTCTCACTCTCTTTTGCCCCTCTCTCTTTCCCCCCTCTCTCTCTTTCTCCCCTCTCTCTCTTTCTCCCCTCTCTCTCTTTCTCCCCTCTCTCTCTTTCTCCCCTCTCTCTCTTTCTCCCCTCTCTCTCTTTCCCCCTCTCTCTCTTCCCCCTCTCTCTCTTTTCCCCCTCTCTCTCTTCCCCCCTCTCTCTCTCTTTTCCCTCTCTCTCTCTTTTCCCTCTCTCTCTTTTCCCTCTCTCTCTCTTTCCCCTCTCTCTCTCTCTCCCCTCTCTCTCTCTCTTTCCCCCCCTCTCTCTCTCTCTTCCCCCCCTCTCTCTCTCTCTTTCCCCCCTCTCTCTCTCTCTTTCCCCCCTCTCTCTCTCTCTCTCTTTCCCCCCCTCTCTCTCTCTTTCCCCCCTCTCCCTCTCTCTCTTTCCCCCCTCTCCCTCTCTCTCTTTCCCCCCTCTCCCTCTCTCTCTTTCCCCCCTCTCCCTCTCATTCCTCTCTCTCTCTCTCACCCCTTTCCTAGCTCTCTCTTAGCTCTCTCTCTCTCTCTCTTTCTTACCCCCTTTCTCTCTCTCTCTCGTACCCCTTTCTCTCTCTCTTTTGCCCCTCTCACTTCCCGCTCTCTCTCTTCCCCCCTCTCTCTCTTTCCCCCCTCTCTCTCTTTCCCCCCTCTCTCTCTTTCCCCCCTCTCTCTCTTTTCCCCCCTCTCTCTCATTCCCCCCTCTCTCTCTTTCCCCA
>NW_027139560.1:0-154118 GCF_035084215.1 Heptranchias perlo
TCGGGGAGTGAGGGGGAGAGTGGGATTAGACTGGGTGGGATATTAAAGGGTACGGGGAGTGAGGGGAGAGTGGGATTAGACTGGGTGGGATATTAAAGGGTACGGGGAGTGAGGGGGAGAGTGGGATTAGACTGGGTGGGATATTAAAGGGTACGGGAGTGAGGGGGAGAGTGGGATTAGACTGGGTGGGATATTAAAGGGTACGGGGAGTGAGGGGAGAGTGGGATTAGACTGGGTGGGATATTAAAGGGTACGGGGAGTGAGGGGAGAGTGGGATTAGACTGGGTGGGATATTAAAGGGTACAGGGAGTGAGGGGAGAGTGGGATTAGACTGGGTGGGATATTAAAGGGTACGGGGAGTGAGGGGAGAGTGGGATTAGACTGGGTGGGATATTAAAGGGGACGGGGAGTGAGGGGGAGAGTGGGATTAGACTGGGTGGGATATTAAAGGGGACGGGGAGTGAGGGGGAGAGTGGGATTAGACTGGGTGGGATATTAAAGGGTACGGGGAGTGAGGGGGAGAGTGGGATTAGACTGGGTGGGATATTAAAGGGGACGGGGAGTGAGGGGAGAGTGGGATTTGACTGGGTGGGATATTAAAGGGTACGGGGAGTGAGGGGGGAGTGGGATTAGACTGGGTGGGATATTAAAGGGGACGGGGAGTGAGGGGGAGAGTGGGATTAGACTGGGTGGGATATTAAAGGGGACGGGGAGTGAGGGGAGAGTGGGATTAGACTGGGTGGGATATTAAAGGGGACGGGGAGTGAGGGGGAGAGTGGGATTAGACTGGGTGGGATATTAAAGGGGACGGGGAGTGAGGGGAGAGTGGGATTAGACTGGGTGGGATATTAAAGGGTACGGGGAGTGAGGGGGAGAGTGGGATTAGACTGGGTGGGATATTAAAGGGTACGGGGAGTGAGGGGAGAGTGGGATTAGACTGGGTGGGATATTAAAGGGTACGGGGAGTGAGGGGAGAGTGGGATTAGACTGGGTGGGATATTAAAGGGTACGGGGAGTGAGGGGGAGAGTGGGATTAGACTGGGTGGGATATTAAAGGGTGTGGGGAGTGAGGGGAGAGTGGGATTAGACTGGGTGGGATATTAAAGGGTGTGGGGAGTGAGGGGAGAGTGGGATTAGACTGGGTGGGATATTAAAGGGTACGGGGAGTGAGGGGAGAGTGGGATTAGACTGGGTGGGATATTAAAGGGGACGGGGAGTGAGGGGGAGAGTGGGATTAGACTGGGTGGGATATTAAAGGGGACGGGGAGTGAGGGGGAGAGTGGGATTAGACTGGGTGGGATATTAAAGGGTACGGGGAGTGAGGGGGAGAGTGGGATTAGACTGGGTGGGATATTAAAGGGTACGGGGAGTGAGGGGAGAGTGGGATTAGACTGGGTGGGATATTAAAGGGTACGGGGAGTGAGGGGAGAGTGGGATTAGACTGGGTGGGATATTAAAGGGTACGGGGAGCGAGGGGAGAGTGGGATGAGACTGGGTGGGATATTAAAGGGGACGGGGAGTGAGGGGGAGAGTGGGATTAGACTGGGTGGGATATTAAAGGGGACGGGGAGTGAGGGGAGAGTGGGATTAGACTGGGTGGGATATTAAAGGGTACGGGGAGTGAGGGGAGAGTGGGATTAGACTGGGTGGGATATTAAAGGGGACGGGGAGTGAGGGGGAGAGTGGGATTAGACTGGGTGGGATATTAAAGGGGACGGGGAGTGAAGGGGAGAGAGTGTCGTGATGGAATTACCTGCAGTGGGTGCCCTGGGTCAGTCTCCCGGGTCAGAATCCAGACGATGTACAATCGAGTCACATCATTGAAAGGACTGTGGCCACAGGGCAGGAGTGCGGACTCTCCCCGGGTCACCTGGATTAACGGGGGACTGACTGCTGACTGAACGAGTCCCATCCCTGGAATCGAAACAAACAACCGGGGAAATAATTCATAGAAAACCCCCCCCGAACCCCTCGATTAGATCCCAGTCTGTAACTCACTCCCGGGTATCTGTTATTCTATATATAAACCCCCCCGAACCCCTCGATTAGATTCCAGTCTGTAACTCACTCCCGGGTATCTGTTATTCTATATATAAACCCCCCGAACCCCTCGATTAGATTCCAGTCTGTAACTCACTCCCGGGTATCTGTTATTCTATATATAAACCCCCCGAACCCCTCGATTAGATTCCAGTCTGTAACTCACTCCCGGGTATCTGTTATTCTATATATAAACCCCCCGAACCCCTCGATTAGATTCCAGTCTGTAACTCACTCCCGGGTATCTGTTATTCTATATATAAACCCCCGAACCCCTCGATTAGATTCCAGTCTGTAACTCACTCCCGGGTATCTGTTATTCTATAAAAAACCCCCCCGAACCCCTCGATGAGATTCCAGTCTGTAACTCACTCCCGGGTATCTGTTATTCTATATATAAACCCCCCCGAACCCCTCGATTAGATTCCAGTCTGTAACTCACTCCCGGGTATCTGTTATTCTATATATAAACCCCCCCGAACCCCTCGATTAGATTCCAGTCTGTAACTCACTCCCGGGTATCTGTTATTCTGTATATAAACCCCCCGAACCCCTCGATTAGATTCCAGTCTGTAACTCACTCCCGGGTATCTGTTATTCTATATATAAACCCCCCGAACCCCTCGATTAGATTCCAGTCTGTAACTCACTCCCGGGTATCTGTTATTCTATATATAAACCCCCCCCGAACCCCTCGATTAGATTCCAGTCTGTAACTCACTCCCGGGTATCTGTTATTCTATATATAAACCCCCCGAACCCCTCGATTAGATTCCAGTCTGTCACTCACTCCCGGGTATCTGTTATTCTATATATAAACCCCCCGAACCCCTCGATTAGATTCCAGTCTGTAACTCACTCCCGGGTATCTGTTATTCTATATATAAACCCCCCCGAAACCCTCGATTAGATTCCAGTCTGTAACTCACTCCCGGGTATCTGTTATTCTATATATAAACCCCCGAACCCCTCGATTAGATTCCAGCCTGCAACTCACTCCCGGGTATCTGTTATTCTATATATAAACCCCCCGAACCCCTCGATTAGATTCCAGTCTGTAACTCACTCCCGGGTATCTGTTATTCTATATATAAACCCCCCGAACCCCTCGATTAGATTCCAGTCTGTAACTCACTCCCGGGTATCTGTTATTCTATATATAAACCCCCCAAACCCCTCGATTAGATTCCAGTCTGTAACTCACTCCCGGGTATCTGTTATTCTATATATAAACCCCCCGAACCCCTCGATTAGATTCCAGTCTGTAACTCACTCCCGGGTATCTGTTATTCTATATATAAACCCCCCCGAACCCCTCGATTAGATTCCAGTCTGTAACTCACTGCCGGGTATCTTTTATTCTATATATAAACCCCCCGAACCCCTCGATTAGATTCCAGTCTGTAACTCACTCCCGGTTATCTGTTATTCTATATATAAACCCCCGAACCCCTCGATTAGATTCCAGTCTGTAACTCACTCCCAGGTATCTGTTATTCTATATATAAACCCCCCCGAACCCCTCGATTAGATTCCAGTCTGGAACTCACTCCCGGGTATCTGTTATTCTATATATAAACCCCCCTGAACCCCTCGATTAGATTCCAGTCTGTAACTCACTCCCGGGTATCTGTTATTCTATATATAAACCCCCCCGAACCCCTCGATGAGATTCCAGTCTGTAACTCACTCCCGGGTATCTGTTATTCTATATATAAACCCCCCCGAACCCCTCGATTAGATTCCAGTCTGTAACTCACTCCCGGGTATCTGTTATTCTATATATAAACCCCCCGAACCCCTCGATTAGATTCCAGTCTGTAACTCACTCCCGGGTATCTGTTATTCTATATATAAACCCCCCGAACCCCTCGATTAGATTCCAGTCTGTAACTCACTCCCGGGTATCTGTTATTCTATATATAAACCCCCCGAACCCCTCGATTAGATTCCAGTCTGTAACTCACTCCCGGGTATCTGTTATTCTATATATAAACCCCCCCGAACCCCTCGATTAGATTCCAGTCTGTAACTCACTCCGGGGTATCTGTTATTCTATATATAAACCCCCCGAACCCCTCGATTAGATTCCAGTCTGTAACTCACTCCCGGGTATCTGTTATTCTATATATAAACCCCCCGAACCCCTCGATTAGATTCCAGTCTGTAACTCACTCCCGGGTATCTGTTATTCTATATATAAACCCCCCGAACCCCTCGATTAGATTCCAGTCTGTAACTCACTCCCGGGTATCTGTTATTCTATATATAAACCCCCCGAACCCCTCGATTAGATTCCAGTCTGTAACTCACTCCCGGGTATCTGTTATTCTATATATAAACCCCCCGAACCCCTCGATTAGATTCCAGTCTGTAACTCACTCCCGGGTATCTGTTATTCTATATATAAACCCCCCCGAACCCTTCGATTCGATTCCAGTCTGTAACTCACTCCCGGGTATCTGTTATTCTATATATAAACCCCCCGAACCCCTCGATTAGATTCCAGTCTGTAACTCACTCCCGGGTATCTGTTATTCTATATATAAACCCCCCGAACCCCTCGATTAGATTCCAGTCTGTAACTCACTCCCGGGTATCTGTTATTCTATAAAAAACCCCCCGAACCCCTCGATGAGATTCCAGTCTGTAACTCACTCCCGGGTATCTGTTATTCTATATATAAACCCCCCCGAACCCCTCGATTAGATTCCAGTCTGTAACTCACTCCCGGGTATCTGTTATTCTATATATAAACCCCCCGAACCCCTCGATTAGATTCCAGTCTGTAACTCACTCCCGGGTATCTGTTATTCTGTATATAAACCCCCCGAACCCCTCGATTAGATTCCAGTCTGTAACTCACTCCCGGGTATCTGTTATTCTATATATAAACCCCCCGAACCCCTCGATTAGATTCCAGTCTGTAACTCACTCCCGGGTATCTGTTATTCTATATATAAACCCCCCCCGAACCCCTCGATTAGATTCCAGTCTGTAACTCACTCCCGGGTATCTGTTATTCTATATATAAACCCCCCGAACCCCTCGATTAGATTCCAGTCTGTCACTCACTCCCGGGTATCTGTTATTCTATATATAAACCCCCCGAACCCTCGATTAGATTCCAGTCTGTAACTCACTCCCGGGTATCTGTTATTCTATATATAAACCCCCCCGAACCCCTCGATTAGATTCCAGTCTGTAACTCACTCCCGGGTATCTGTTATTCTATATATAAACCCCCCGAACCCCTCGATTAGATTCCAGCCTGCAACTCACTCCCGGGTATCTGTTATTCTATATATAAACCCCCCGAACCCCTCGATTAGATTCCAGTCTGTAACTCACTCCCGGGTATCTGTTATTCTATATATAAACCCCCCGAACCCCTCGATTAGATTCCAGTCTGTAACTCACTCCCGGGTATCTGTTATTCTATATATAAACCCCCCAAACCCCTCGATTAGATTCCAGTCTGTAACTCACTCCCGGGTATCTGTTATTCTATATATAAACCCCCCGAACCCCTCGATTAGATTCCAGTCTGTAACTCACTCCCGGGTATCTGTTATTCTATATATAAACCCCCCGAACCCCTCGATTAGATTCCAGTCTGTAACTCACTGCCGGGTATCTTTTATTCTATATATAAACCCCCCGAACCCCTCGATTAGATTCCAGTCTGTAACTCACTCCCGGTTATCTGTTATTCTATATATAAACCCCCCGAACCCCTCGATTAGATTCCAGTCTGTAACTCACTCCCAGGTATCTGTTATTCTATATATAAACCCCCCCGAACCCCTCGATTAGATTCCAGTCTGGAACTCACTCCCGGGTATCTGTTATTCTATATATAAACCCCCCTGAACCCCTCGATTAGATTCCAGTCTGTAACTCACTCCCGGGTATCTGTTATTCTATATATAAACCCCCCCGAACCCCTCGATGAGATTCCAGTCTGTAACTCACTCCCGGGTATCTGTTATTCTATATATAAACCCCCCCGAACCCCTCGATTAGATTCCAGTCTGTAACTCACTCCCGGGTATCTGTTATTCTATATATAAACCCCCCGAACCCCTCGATTAGATTCCAGTCTGTAACTCACTCCCGGGTATCTGTTATTCTATATATAAACCCCCCTGAACCCCTCGATTAGATTCCAGTCTGTAACTCACTCCGGGTATCTGTTATTCGATATATAAACCCCCCTGAACCCCTCGATTAGATTCCAGTCTGTAACTCACTCCCGGGTATCTGTTATTCTATATATAAACCCCCCGAACCCCTCGATTAGATTCCAGTTTGTAACTCACTCCCGGGTATCTGTTATTCTATATATAAACCCCCCGAACCCCTCGATTAGATTCCAGTCTGTAACTCACTCCCGGGTATCTGTTATTCTATATATAAACCCCCCCGAACCCCTCGATTAGATTCCAGTCTGTAACTCACTCCCGGGTATCTGTTATTCTAAATATAAACCCCCCGAACCCCTCGATTAGATTCCAGTCTGTAACTCACTCCCGGGTATCTGTTATTCTATATATAAACCCCCCCGAACCCCTCGATTAGATTCCAGTCTGTAACTCACTCCCGGGTATCTGTTATTCTATATATAAACCCCCGAACCCCTCGATTAGATTCCAGTCTGTAACTCACTCCCGGGTATCTGTTATTCTATATATAAACCCCCCGGACCCCTGATTAGATTCCAGCCTTTAACTCACTCCCGGGTATCTGTTATTCTATATATAAACCCCCCCGAACCCCTCGATTAGATTCCAGTCTGTAACTCACTCCCGGGTATCTGTTATTCTATATATAAACCCCCCGAACCCCTCAATTAGATTCCAGTCTGTAACTCACTCCCGGGTATCTGTTATTCTATATATAAACCCCCCGAACCCCTCGATTAGATTCCAGTCTGTAACTCACTCCCGGGTATCTGTTATTCTATATATAAACCCCCCCCCGAACCCCTCGATTAGATTCCAGTCTGTAACTCACTCCAGGGTATCTGTTATTCTATATATAAACCCCCCGAACCCCTCGATTAGATTCCAGTCTGTAACTCACTCCCGGGTATCTGTTATTCTATATATAAACCCCCCGAACCCCTCGATTAGATTCCAGTCTGTAACTCACTCCCGGGTATCTGTTATTCTCTATATAAACCCCCCGAACCCTCGATTAGATTCCAGTCTGTAACTCACTCCCGGGTATCTGTTATTCTATATATAAACCCCCCGAACCCCTCGATTAGATTCCAGTCTGTAACTCACTCCCGGGTATCTGTTATTCTATATATAAACCCCCGAACCCCTCGATTAGATTCCCGTCTGTAACTCACTCCCGGGTATCTGTTTTCTATATATAAACCTCCCGAACCCCTCGATTAGATTCCAGTCTGTAACTCACTCCCGGGTATCTGTTATTCTATATATAAACCCCCCGAACCCCTCGATTAGATTCCAGTCTGTAACTCACTCCCGGGTATCTGTTATTCTATATATAAACCCCCCGAACCCCTCGATTAGATTCCAGTCTGTAACTCACTCCCGGGTATCTGTTATTCTATATATAAACCCCCCGAACCCCTCGATTAGATTCCAGTCTGTAACTCACTCCCGGGTATCTGTTATTCTATATATAAACCCCCCGAACCCCTCGATTAGATTCCAGTCTGTAACTCACTCCCGGGTATCTGTTATTCTATATATAAACCCCCTGAACCCCTCGATTAGATTCCAGTCTGTAACTCACTCCCGGGTATCTGTTATTCTATATATAAACCCCCCGAACCCCTCGAATTGATTCCAGTCTGTAACTCACTCCCGGGTATCTGTTATTCTATATATAAACCCCCCGAACCCCTCGATTAGATTCCAGTCTGTAACTCACTCCCGGTTATCTGTTATTCTATATATAAACCCCCCGAACCCCTCGATTAGATTCCAGTCTGTAACTCACTCCCGGGTATCTGTTATTCTATATATAAACCCCCCGAACCCCTCGATTAGATTCCAGTCTGTGACTCACTCCCGGGTATCTGTTATTCTGTATATAAACCCCCCGAACCCTCGATTAGATTCCAGTCTGTAACTCACTCCCGGGTATCTGTTATTCTATACATAAACCCCCCGAACCCCTCGATTAGATTCCAGTCTGTAACTCACTCCCGGGTATCTGTTATTCTATATATAAACCCCCCGAACCCCTCGATTAGATTCCAGTCTGTAACTCACTCCCGGGTATCTGTTATTCTATATATAAACCCCCCCGAACCCTTCGATGAGATTCCAGTCTGTAACTCACTCCCGGGTATCTGTTATTCTATATATAAACCCCCCGAACCCCTCGATTAGATTCCAGTCTGTAACTCACTCCCGGGTATCTGTTATTCTATATATAAACCCCCCGAACCCCTCGATTAGATTCCAGTCTGTAACTCACTCCCGGGTATCTGTTATTCTATATATAAACCCCCCCGAACCCCTCGATTAGATTCCAGTCTGTAACTCACTCCCGGGTATCTGTTATTCTATATATAAACCCCCCCGAACCCCTCGATTAGATTCCAGTCTGTAACTCACTCCCGGGTATCTGTTATTCTATATATAAACCCCCCGAACCCCTCGATTAGATTCCAGTCTGTAACTCACTCCCGGGTATCTGTTATTCTGTATATAAACCCCCCGAACCCCTCGATTAGATTCCAGTCTGTAACTCACTCCCGGGTATCTGTTATTCTATATATAAACCCCCCGAACCCCTCGATTAGATACCAGTCTGTAACTCACTCCCGGGTATCTGTTATTCTATATATAAACCCCCCGAACCCCTCGATTAGATTCCAGTCTGTAACTCACTCCCGGGTATCTGTTATTCTATATATAAACCCCCCCGAACCCCTCGATTAGATTCCAGTCTGTAACTCACTCCCGGGTATCTGTTATTCTATATATAAACCCCCCGAACCCCTCGATTAGATTCCAGTCTGTCACTCACTCCCGGGTATCTGTTATTCTATATATAAACCCCCCGAACCCCTCGATTAGATTCCAGTCTGTAACTCACTCCCGGGTATCTGTTATTCTATATATAAACCCCCCCGAACCCCTCGATTAGATTCCAGTCTGTAACTCACTCCCGGGTATCTGTTATTCTATATATAAACCCCCCGAACCCCTCGATTAGATTCCAGCCTGCAACTCACTCCCGGGTATCTGTTATTCTATATATAAACCCCCCGAACCCTCGATTAGATTCCAGTCTGTAACTCACTCCCGGGTATCTGTTATTCTATATATAAACCCCCCAAACCCCTCGATTAGATTCCAGTCTGTAACTCACTCCCGGGTATCTGTTATTCTATATATAAACCCCCCGAACCCCTCGATTAGATTCCAGTCTGTAACTCACTCCCGGGTATCTGTTATTCTATATATAAACCCCCCCGAACCCCTCGATTAGATTCCAGTCTGTAACTCACTGCCGGGTATCTTTTATTCTATATATAAACCCCCCGAACCCCTCGATTAGATTCCAGTCTGTAACTCACTCCCAGTTATCTGTTATTCTATATATAAACCCCCCGAACCCCTCGATTAGATTCCAGTCTGTAACTCACTCCCAGGTATCTGTTATTCTATATATAAACCCCCCCGAACCCCTCGATTAGATTCCAGTCTGGAACTCACTCCCGGGTATCTGTTATTCTATATATAAACCCCCCTGAACCCCTCGATTAGATTCCAGTCTGTAACTCACTCCCGGGTATCTGTTATTCTATATATAAACCCCCCCGAACCCCTCGATGAGATTCCAGTCTGTCACTCACTCCCGGGTATCTGTTATTCTATATATAAACCCCCCCGAACCCCTCGATTAGATTCCAGTCTGTAACTCACTCCCGGGTATCTGTTATTCTATATATAAACCCCCCGAACCCCTCGATTAGATTCCAGTCTGTAACTCACTCCCGGGTATCTGTTATTCTATATATAAACCCCCCTGAACCCCTCGATTAGATTCCAGTCTGTAACTCACTCCGGGGTATCTGTTATTCTATATATAAACCCCCCTGAACCCCTCGATTAGATTCCAGTCTGTAACTCACTCCCGGGTATCTGTTATTCTATATATAAACCCCCCGAACCCCTCGATTAGATTCCAGTTTGTAACTCACTCCCGGGTATCTGTTATTCTATATATAAACCCCCCGAACCCCTCGATTAGATTCCAGTCTGTAACTCACTCCCGGGTATCTGTTATTCTATATATAAACCCCCCCGAACCCCTCGA
Organism: Heptranchias perlo; assembly: GCF_035084215.1. Taxonomy (NCBI): domain Eukaryota; kingdom Metazoa; phylum Chordata; class Chondrichthyes; order Hexanchiformes; family Hexanchidae; genus Heptranchias; species Heptranchias perlo. The sequence goes on from NW_027139560.1 coordinate 10,354, forward strand.
TTAGATTCCAGTCTGTAACTCACTCCCGGGTATCTGTTATTCTAAATATAAACCCCCCGAACCCCTCGATTAGATTCCAGTCTGTAACTCACTCCCGGGTATCTGTTATTCTATATATAAACCCCCCCGAACCCCTCGATTAGATTCCAGTCTGTAACTCACTCCCGGGTATCTGTTATTCTATATATAAACCCCCCGAACCCCTCGATTAGATTCCAGTCTGTAACTCACTCCCGGGTATCTGTTATTCTATATATAAACCCCCCGGACCCCTGATTAGATTCCAGCCTTTCACTCACTCCCGGGTAACTGTTATTCTATATATAAACCCCCCCGAACCCCTCGATTAGATTCCAGTCTGTAACTCACTCCCGGGTATCTGTTATTCTATATATAAACCCCCCGAACCCCTCAATTAGATTCCAGTCTGTAACTCACTCCCGGGTATCTGTTATTCTATATATAAACCCCCCGAACCCCTCGATTAGATTCCAGTCTGTAACTCACTCCCGGGTATCTGTTATTCTATATATAAACCCCCCCCCGAACCCCTCGATTAGATTCCAGTCTGTAACTCACTCCAGGGTATCTGTTATTCGATATATAAACCCCCCGAACCCCTCGATTAGATTCCAGTCTGTAACTCACTCCCGGGTATCTGTTATTCTATATATAAACCCCCCGAACCCCTCGATTAGATTCCAGTCTGTAACTCACTCCCGGGTATCTGTTATTCTATATATAAACCCCCCGAACCCCTCGATTAGATTCCAGTCTGTAACTCACTCCCGGGTATCTGTTATTCTATATATAAACCCCCCGAACCCCTCGATTAGATTCCAGTCTGTAACTCACTCCCGGGTATCTGTTATTCTATATATAAACCCCCCCCGAACCCCTCGATTAGATTCCAGTCTGTAACTCACTCCAGGGTATCTGTTATTCTATATATAAACCCCCCGAACCCCTCGATTAGATTCCAGTCTGTAACTCACTCCCGGGTATCTGTTATTCTATATATAAACCACCCCCGAACCCCTCGATTAGATTCCAGTCTGTAACTCACTCCAGGGTATCTGTTATTCTATATATAAACCCCCCGAACCCCTCGATTAGATTCCAGTCTGTAACTCACTCCCGGGTATCTGTTATTCTATATATAAACCCCCCGAACCCCTCGATTAGATTCCAGTCTGTAACTCACTCCCGGGTATCTGTTATTCTATATATAAACCCCCCGAACCCCTCGATTAGATTCCAGTCTGTAACTCACTCCCGGGTATCTGTTATTCTATATATAAACCCCCCGAACCCCTCGATTAGATTCCAGTCTGTAACTCACTCCCGGGTATCTGTTATTCTATATTTTAACCCTCCGAACCCCACGATTAGATTCCAGTCTGTAACTCACTCCCGGGTATCTGTTATTCTATATATAAACCCCCCCGAACCCCTCGATTAGATTCCAGTCTGTAACTCACTCCCGGGTATCTGTTATTCTATATATAAACCCCCCCGAACCCCTCGATTAGATTCCAGTCTGTAACTCACTCCCGGGTATCTGTTATTCTATATATAAACCCCCCCGAACCCCTCGTTTAGATTCCAGTCTGTAACTCACTCCCGGGTATCTGTTATTCTATATATAAACCCCCCCGAACCCCTCGATTAGATTCCAGTCTGTAACTCACTCCCGGGTATCTGTTATTCTATATATAAACCCCCCCGAAACCCTCGATTAGATTCCAGTCTGGAACTCACTCCCGGGTATCTGTTATTCTATATATAAACCCCCCGAACCCCTCGATTAGATTCCAGTCTGTAACTCACTCCCGGGTATCTGTTATTCTATATATAAACCCCCCGAACCCCTCGATTAGATTCCAGTCTGTAACTCACTCCCGGGTATCTGTTATTCTATATATAAACCCCCCGAACCCCTCGATTAGATTCCAGTCTGTAACTCACTCCCGGGTATCTGTTCTTCTATATATAAACCCCCCGAACCCCTCGATTAGATTCCAGTCTGTAACTCACTCCCGGGTATCTGTTATTCTATATATAAACCCCCCGAACCCCTCGATTAGATTCCAGTCTGTAACTCACTCCCGGGTATCTGTTATTCTATATATAAACCCCCCGAACCCCTCGATTAGATTCCAGTCTGTAACTCACTCCCGGGTATCTGTTATTCTATATATAAACCCCCCGAACCCCTCGATTAGATTCCAGCCTGTAACTCACTCCCGGGTATCTGTTATTCTATATATAAACCCCCCGAACCCCTCGATTAGATTCCAGTCTGCAACTCAGTCCCGGGTATCTGTTATTCGATATATAAACCCCCCGAACCCCTCGATTAGATTCCAGTCTGTAACTCACTCCCGGGTATCTGTTATTCTATATATAAACCCCCCGAACCCCTCGATTAGATTCCAGTCTGTAACTCACTCCCGGGTATCTGTTATTCGATATATAAACCCCCCCGAACCCCTCGATTAGATTCCAGTCTGTAACTCACTCCCGGGTATCTGTTATTCTATATATAAACCCCACGAACCCCTCGATTAGATTCCAGTCTGTACCTCACTCCCGGGTATCTGTTATTCTGTATATAAACCCCCCCGAACCCCTCGATTAGATTCCAGTCTGTAACTCACTCCCGGGTATCTGTTATTCTATATATAAACCCCCCGAACCCCTCGATTAGATTCCAGTCTGTAACTCACTCCCGGGTATCTGTTATTCTATATATAAACACCCCCGAACCCCTCGATTAGATTCCAGTCTGTAACTCACTCCCGGGTATCTGTTATTCTCTATATAAACCCCCCCCGAACCCCTCGATTAGATTCCAGTCTGTAACTCACTCCCGGGTATCTGTTATTCTATATATAAACACCCCGAACCCCTCGATTAGATTCCAGTCTGTAACTCACTCCCGGGCATCTGTTATTCTATATATAAACCCCCCCGAACCCCTCGATTAGATTCCAGTCTGTAACTCACTCCCGGGTATCTGTTATTCTATATATAAACCCCCCCGAACCCCTCGATTAGATTCCAGTCTGTAACTCACTCCCGGGTATCTGTTATTCTATATATAAACCCCCCGATCCCCTCGATTAGATTCCAGCCTGCAACTCACTCCCGGGAATCTGTTATTCTATATATAAACCCCCCGAACCCCTCGATTAGATTCCAGCCTGCAACTCACTCCCGGGTCTCTGTTATTCTATATATAAACCCCCCCGAACCCCTCGATTAGATTCCAGTCTGTAACTCACTCCCGGGTATCTGTTATTCTATATATAAACCCCCCGAACCCCTCGATTAGATTCCAGTCTGTAACTCACTCCCGGGTAACTGTTATTCTATATATAAACCCCCCGAACCCCTCGATTAGATTCCAGTCTGTAACTCACTCCCGGGTATCTGTTATTCTATATATAAACCCCACGAACCCCTCGATTAGATTCCAGTCTGTACCTCACTCCCGGGTATCTGTTATTCTGTATATAAACCCCCCCGAACCCCTCGATTAGATTCCAGTCTGTAACTCACTCCCGGGTATCTGTTATTCTATATATAAACCCCCCGAACCCCTCGATTAGATTCCAGTCTGTAACTCACTCCCGGGTATCTGTTATTCTATATATAAACACCCCCGAACCCCTCGATTAGATTCCAGTCTGTAACTCACTCCCGGGTATCTGTTATTCTATATATAAACCCCCCCCGAACCCCTCGATTAGATTCCAGTCTGTAACTCACTCCCGGGTATCTGTTATTCTATATATAAACACCCCGAACCCCTCGATTAGATTCCAGTCTGTAACTCACTCCCGGGCATCTGTTATTCTATATATAAACCCCCCCGAACCCCTCGATTAGATTCCAGTCTGTAACTCACTCCCGGGTATCTGTTATTCTATATATAAACCCCCCCGAACCCCTCGATTAGATTCCAGTCTGTAACTCACTCCCGGGTATCTGTTATTCTATATATAAACCCCCCGATCCCCTCGATTAGATTCCAGCCTGCAACTCACTCCCGGGAATCTGTTATTCTATATATAAACCCCCCGAACCCCTCGATTAGATTCCAGCCTGCAACTCACTCCCGGGTCTCTGTTATTCTATATATAAACCCCCCCGAACCCCTCGATTAGATTCCAGTCTGTAACTCACTCCCGGGTATCTGTTATTCTATATATAAACCCCCCGAACCCCTCGATTAGATTCCAGTCTGTAACTCACTCCCGGGTATCTGTTATTCTATATATAAACCCCCCGAACCCCTCGATTAGATTCCAGTCTGTAACTCACTCCCGGGTATCTGTTATTCTATATATAAACCCCCCGAACCCCTCGATTAGATTCCAGTCTGTAACTCACTCCCGGGTATCTGTTATTCTATATATAAACCCCCCGAACCCCTCGATTAGATTCCAGCCTGCAACTCACTCCCGGGTATCTGTTATTCTATATATAAACCCCCCCGAACCCCTCGATTAGATTCCAGTCTGTAACTCACTCCCGGGTATCTTTTATTCTATATATAAACCCCCCGAACCCCTCGATTAGATTCCAGTCTGTAACTCACTCCCGGGTATCTGTTATTCTATATATAAACCCCCCCGAACCCCTCGATTAGATTCCAGTCTGGAACTCACTCCCGGGTATCTGTTATTCTATATATAAACCCCCCTGAACCCCTCGATTAGATTCCAGTCTGTAACTCACTCCCGGGTATCTGTTATTCTATCTATAAACCCCCCCGAACCCCTCGATTAGATTCCAGTCTGTAACTCACTCCCGGGTATCTGTTATTCGATATATAAACCCCCCTGAACCCCTCGATTAAATTCCAGTCTGTAACTCACTCCCGGGTATCTGTTATTCTATATATAAACCCCCATGAACCCCTCGATTAGATTCCAGTCTGTAACTCACTCCCGGGTATCTGTTATTCTATATGTAAACCCCCCGAACGCCTCGATTAGATTCCAGTCTGTAACTCACTCCCGGGTATCTGTTATTCTATCTATAAACCACCCGAACCCCTCGATTAGATTCCAGCCTGTAACTCACTCCCGGGTATCTGTTATTCTATATATAAACCCCCCGAACCCCTCGATTAGATTCCAGTCTGTAACTCACTCCCGGGTATCTGTTATTCTATATATAAACCCCCCGAACCCCTCGATTAGATTCCAGTCTGTAACTCACTCCCAGGTATCTGTTATTCTATATATAAACCCCCCGAACCCCTCGATTAGATTCCAGTCTGTAACTCACTCCCGGGTATCTGTTATTCTATATATAAACCCCCCCGAACCCCTCGATTAGCTTCCAGTCTGGAACTCACTCCCGGGTATCTGTTATTCTATATATAAACCCCCCGAACCCCTCGATTAGATTCCAGTCTGTAACTCACTCCCGGGTATCTGTTATTCTATACATAAACCCCCCGAACCCCTCGATTAGATTCCAGTCTGTAACTCACTCCCGGGTATCTGTTATTCTATATATAAACCCCCCCGAACCCCTCGATTAGATTCCAGTCTGTAACTCACTCCAGGGTATCTGTTATTCTATATATAAACCCCCCGAACACCTCGATTAGATTCCAGTCTGTAACTCACTCCCGGGTATCTGTTATTCTATATATAAACCCCCCGAACCCCTCGATTAGATTCCAGTCTGTAACTCACTCCCGGGTATCTGTTATTCTCTTTATAAACCCCCCCCGAACCCCTCGATTAGATTCCAGTCTGTAACTCACTCCCGGGTATCTGTTATTCTATATATAAACCCCCCGAACCCCTCGATTAGATTCCAGTCTGTAACTCACACCCGGGTATCTGTTATTCTATATATAAACCCCCCCGAACCCCTCGATTAGATTCCAGTCTGTAACTCACTCCCGGGTATCTGTTATTCTATATATAAACATCCCGAACCCCTCGATTAGATTCCAGTCTGTAACTCACTCCCGGGTATCTGTTATTCTATATATAAACCCCCCGAACCCCTCGATTAGATTCCAGTCTGTAACTCACTCCCGGGTATCTGTTATTCTATATATAAACCCACCGAACCCCTCGATCAGATTCCAGTCTGTAACTCACTCCCGGGTATCTGTTATTCTATATATAAACCCCCCGAACCCCTCGATTAGATTCCAGTCTGTAACTCACTCCCGGGTATCTGTTATTCTATATATAAACCCCCCGAACCCCTCGATTAGATTCCAGTCTGTAACTCACTCCCGGGCAACTGTTATTCTGTATATAAACCCCCCGAACCCCTCGATTAGATTCCAGTCTGTAACTCACTCCCGGATATCTGTTATTCTATATATAAACCCCCCGAACCCCTCGATTAGATTCCAGTCTGTAACTCACTCCCGGGTATCTGTTATTCTATATATAAACCCCCCGAACCCCTCGATTAGATTCCAGTCTGTAACTCACTCCCGGGTATCTGTTATTCTATATATAAACCCCCCGAACCCCTCGATTAGATTCCAGTCTGTAACTCACTCCCGGGTATCTGTTATTCTATATATAAACCCCCCGGACCCCTCGATTAGATTCCAGTCTGTAACTCACTCCCGGGTATCTGTTATTCTATATATAAACCCCCCGAACCCCTCGATTAGATTCCAGTCTGTAACTCACTCCCGGGTATCTGTTATTCTATATATAAACCCCCCGAACCCCTCGATTCGATTCTAGTCTGTAACTCACTCCCGGGTATCTGTTATTCTATATATAAACCCCCCGAACCCCACGATTAGATTCCAGTCTGTAACTCACTCCCAGGTATCTGTTATTCAAAATATAAACCCCCCGAACCCCTCGATTAGATTCCAGTCTGTAACTCACTCCCGGGTATCTGTTATTCTATATATAAACCCCCCGAACCCCTCGATTAGATTCCAGTCTGTAACTCACTCCCGGGTATCTGTTATTCTAAAAATAAACCCCCCGAACCCCTCGATTAGATTCCAGTCTGTAACTCACTCCCGGGTATCTGTTATTCGATATATAAACCCCCCGAACCCCTCGATTAGATTCCAGTCTGTAACTCACTCCCGGGTATCTGTTATTCTATATATTAACCCCCCCGAACCCCTCGATTAGATTCCAGTCTGTAACTCACTCCCGGGTATCTGTTATTCTATATATAAACCCCCCGAACCCCTCGATTAGATTCCAGTCTGTAACTCACTCCCGGGTATCTGTTATTCCATATATAAACCCACCGAACCCCTCGATTAGATTCCAGTCTGTAACTCACTCCCAGGTATCTGTTATTCTATATATAAACCCCCCGAACCCCTCGATTAAATTCCAGTCTGTAACTCACTCCCGGGTATCTGTTATTCTATATATAAACCCCCCGAACCCCTCGATTAGATTCCAGTCTGTAACTCACTCCCGGGTATCTGTTATTCTGTATATAAACCCCCCGAACCCCTCGATTAGATTCCAGTCTGTAACTCACTCCCGGGTATCTGTTATTCTATATATAAACCCCCCGAACCCCTCGATTAGATTCCAGTCTGTAACTCACTCCCGGGTATCTGTTATTCTATATATAAACCCCCCGAACCCCTCGATTAGATTCCAGTCTGGAACTCACTCCCGGGTATCTGTTATTCTATATATAAACCCCCCGAACCCCTCGATTAGATTCCAGTCTGTAACTCACTCCCGGGTATCTGTTATTCTATATATAAACCCCCCGAACCCCTCGATTAGATTCCAGTCTGTAACTCACTCCCGGGTATCTGTTATTCTATATATAAACCCCCCGAACCCCTCGATTAGATTCCAGTCTGTAACTCACTCCCGGGTATCTGTTATTCTATATATAAACCTCCCCGAACCCCTCGATTAGATTCCAGTCTGTAACTCACGCCCGGGTATCTGTTATTCTTTATATAAACCCCCCGAACCCCTCGATTAGATTCCAGTCTGTAACTCACTCCCGGGTATCTGTTATTCTATATATAAACCCCCCGAACCCCTCGATTAGATTCCAGTCTGTAACTCACTCCCGGGTATCTGTTATTCTATATATAAACCCCCCGAACCCCTCGATTAGATTCCAGTCTGTAACTCACTCCCGGGTATCTGTTATTCTATATATAAACCCCGCCGAACCCCTCGATTAGATTCCAGTCTGTAACTCACTCCCGGGTATCTGTTATTCTATATATAAACCCCCCCGAACCCCTCGATTAGATTCCAGTCTGTAACTCACTCCCGGGTATCTGTTATTCTATATATAAACACCCCCGAACCCCTCGATTAGATTCCAGTCTGTAACTCACTCCCGGGTATCTGTTATTTTATATATAAACCCCCCGAACCCCTCGATTAGATTCCAGTCTGTAACTCACTCCCGGGTATCTGTTATTTTATATATAAACCCCCCCGAACCCCTCGATTAGATTCCAGTCTGTAACTCACTCCCGGGTATCTGTTATTCTATATATAAACATCCCGAACCCCTCGATTAGATTCCAGTCTGTAACTCACTCCCGGGTATCTGTTATTCTATATATGAACCCCCCGAACCCCTCGATTAGATTCCAGTCTGTAACTCAATCCCGGGAATCTGTTATTCTATATATAAACCCCCCGAACCCCTCGATTAGATTCCAGTCTGTAACTCACTCCCGGGTATCTGTTATTCTATATATAAACCCCCCGAACCCCTCGATTAGATTCCAGTCTGTAACTCACTCCCGGGTATCTGTTATTCTATATATAAACCCCCCGAACCCCTCGATTAGATTCCAGTCTGTAACTCACTCCCGGGTATCTGTTATTCTATATATAAACCCCCCGAACCCCTCGATTAGATTCCAGTCTGTAACTCACTCCCGGGTATCTGTTATTCTAAAAATAAACCCCCCGAACCCCTCGATTAGATTCCAGTCTGTAACTCACTCCCGGGTATCTGTTATTCGACATATAAACCCCCCGAACCCCTCGATTTGATTCCAGTCTGTAACTCACTCCCGGGTATCTGTTATTCTGTATATAAACCCCCCGAACCCCTCGATTAGATTCCAGTCTGTAACTCACTCCCGGGTATCTGTTATTCTATATATAAACCCCCCCGAACCCCTCGATTGGATTCCAGTCTGTAACTCACTCCCGGGTATCTGTTATTCTATATATAAACCCCCCGAACCCCTCGATTAGATTCCAGTCTGTAACTCACTCCCGGGTATCTGTTATTCTATATATAAACCCCCCCGAACCCCTCGATTAGATTCCAGTCTGTAACTCACTCCCGGGTATCTGTTATTCTATATATAAACCTCCCCGAACACCTCGATTAGATTCCAGCCTGTAACTCACTCCCGGGTATCTGTTATTCTGTATATAAACCCCCCGAATCCCTCGATTAGATTCCAGTCTGTAACTCACTACCGGGTATCTGTTATTCTATATATAAACCCCCCGAACCCCTCGTTTAGATTCCAGTCTGTAACTCACTCCCGGGTATCTGTTATTCTATATATAAACCCCCCGAACCCCTCGATTAGATTCCAGTCTGTAACTCAGTCCCGGGTATCTGTTATTCTATATATAAACCCCCCGAACCCCTCGATTACATTCCAGTCTGTAACTCACTCCCGGGGTATCTGTTATTCTATATATAAACCCCCCGAACCCCTCGATTAGATTCCAGTCTGTAACTCACTCCCGGGTATCTGTTATTCTATATATAAACCCCCCGAACCCCTCGATTAGATTCCAGTCTGTAACTCACTCCCGGGTATCTGTTATTCTGTATATAAACCCCCCGAACCCCTCGATTAGATTCCAGTCTGTAACTCACTCCCGGGTATCTGTTATTCTATATATAAACCCCCCGAACCCCTCGATTAGATTCCAGTCTGTAACTCACTCCCGGGTATCTGTTATTCTATATATAAACCACCCGAACCCCTCGATTAGATTCCAGTCTGTAACTCACTCCCGGGGTATCTGTTATTCTATATATAAACCCCCCGAACCCCTCGATTAGATTCCAGTCTGTAACTCACTCCCGGGTATCTGTTATTCGATATATAAACCCCCCGAACCCCTCGATTAGATTCCAGTCTGTAACTCACTCCCGGGTATCTGTTATTCTAAAAATAAACCCCCCGAACCCCTCGATTAGATTCCAGTCTGTAACTCACTCCCGGGTATCTGTTATTCGATATATAAACCCCCCGAACCCCTCGATTAGATTCCAGTCTGTAACTCACTCCCGGGTATCTGTTATTCTATATATAAACCCCCCGAACCCCTCGATTAGATTCCAGTCTGTAACTCACTCCCGGGTATCTGTTATTCTATATATAAACCCCCTCGAACCCCTCGATTAGATTCCATTCTGTAACTCACTCCCGGGTATCTGTTATTCTATATATAAACCCCCCGAACCCCTCGATTAGATTCCAGTCTGTAACTCACTCCCGGGTATCTGTTATTCTATATATAAACCCCCCCGAACCCCTCGATTAGATTCCAGTCTGTAACTCACTCCCGGGTATCTGTTATTCTATATATAAACCCACCGAACCCCTCGATTAGATTCCAGTCTGTAACTCACTCCCGGGTATCTGTTATTCTGTATATAAACCCCCCGAACCCCTCGATTAGATTCCAGTCTGTAACTCACTCCCGGGTATCTGTTATTCTATATATAAACCCCCCGAACCCCTCGATTAGATTCCAGTCTGTAACTCACTCCCAGGTATCTGTTATTCTGTATATAAACCCCCTGAACCCCTCGATTAGATTCCAGTCTGTAACTCACTCCCGGGTATCTGTTATTCTGCATATAAACCCCCCGAACCCCTCGATTAGATTCCAGTCTGTAACTCACTCCCGGGTATCTATTATTCTATATATAAACCCCCCGAACCCCTCGATTAGATTCCAGTCTGGAACTCACTCCCGGGTATCTGTTATTCTATATATAAACCCCCCGAACCCCACGATTAGATTCCAGTCTGTAACTCACTCCCGGGTATCTGTTATTCGATATATAAACCTCCCCGAACCCCTCGATTAGATTCCAGTCTGTAACTCACTCCCGGGTATCTGTTATTCTATATATAAACCCCCCCGAACCCCTCGATTAGATTCCAGTCTGTAACTCACTCCCGGGTATCTGTTATTCTATATATAAACCCCCCCGAACCCCTCGATTAGATTCCAGTCTGTAACTCACTCCCGGGTATCTGTTATTCTATATATAAAACCCCCGAACCCCTCGATTAGATTCCAGTCTGTAACTCACTCCCAGGTATCTGTTATTCTACATATAAACCCCCCGAACCCCTCGATTAGATTCCAGTCTGTAACTCACTCCCGGGTATCTGTTATTCTATATATAAACCCCCCGAACCCCTCGATTAGATTCCAGTCTGTAACTCACTCCCGGGTATCTGTTATTCTAAAAATAAACCCCCCGAACCCCTCGATTAGATTCCAGTCTGTAACTCACTCCCGGGTATCTGTTATTCGACATATAAACCCCCCGAACCCCTCGATTAGATTCCAGTCTGTAACTCACTCCCGGGTATCTGTTATTCTATATATAAACCCCCCGAACCCCTCGATTAGATTCCAGTCTGTAACTCACTCCCGGGTATCTGTTATTCTGTATATAAACCCCCCGAACCCCTCGATTAGATTCCAGTCTGTAACTCACTCCCGGGTATCTGTTATTCTATATATAAACCCCCCGAACCCCTCGATTAGATTCCAGTCTGTAACTCACTCCCGGGTATCTGTTATTCTATATATAAACCCCCCGAACCCCTCGATTAGATTCCAGTCTGTAACTCACTCCCGGGTATCTGTTATTCTATATATAAACCCCCCCGAACCCCTCGATTAGATTCCAGTCTGTAACTCACTCCCGGGTATCTGTTATTCTATATATAAACCTCCCCGAACCCCTCGATTAGATTCCAGTCTGCAACTCACTCCCGGGTATCTGTTATTCTATATATAAACCCCCCGAACCCCTCGATTAGATTCCAGTCTGTAACTCACTCCCGGGTATCTGTTATTCTACATATAAACCCCCCGAACCCCTCGATTAAATTCCAGTCTGTAACTCACTCCCGGGTATCTGTTATTCTATATATAAACCCCCCCGAACCCCTCGATTAGATTCCAGTCTGTAACTCACTCCCGGGTATCTGTTATTCTATATATAAACCCCCCCGAACCCCTCGATTAGATTCCAGTCTGTAACTCACTCCCGGGTATCTGTTATTCGATATATAAACCCCCCGAACCCCTCGATTAGATTCCAGTCTGTAACTCACTCCCGGGTATCTGTTATTCTATATATAAACCCCCCGAACACCTCGATTAGATTCCAGTCTGTAACTCACTCCCGGGTATCTGTTATTCTATATATAAACCCCCCGAACCCCTCGATTAGATTCCAGTCTGGAACTCACTCCCGGGTATCTGTTATTCTATATATAAATCCCCCGAACCCCTCGATTAGATTCCAGTCTGTAACTCACTCCCGGGTATCTGTTATTCTATATATAAACCCCCCGAACCCCTCGATTAGATTCCAGTCTGTAACTCACTCCCGGGTATCTGTTATTCTATATATAAACCCCCCCGAACCCCTCGATTAGATTCCAGTCTGTAACTCACTCCCGGGTATCTGTTATTCTATATATAAACCCCCCCGAACCCCTCGATTAGATTCCAGTCTGTAACTCACTCCCGGGTATCTGTTAGTCTATATATAAACCCCCCGAACCCCTCGATTAGATTCCAGTCTGTAACTCCCTCCCGGGTATCTGTTATTCTATATATAAACCTCCCGAACCCCTCGATTAGATTCCAGTCTGTAACTCACTCCCGGGTATCTGTTATTCTATATATAAACCCCCCCGAACCCCTCGATTAGATTCCAGTCTGTAACTCACTCCCGGGTATCTGTTATTCTATATATAAACCCCACCGAACCCCTCGATTAGATTCCAGTCTGTAACTCACTCCCGGGTATCTGTTATTCTATATATAAACCCCCCGAACCCCTCGATTAGATTCCAGTCTGTAACTCACTCCCGGGTATCTGTTATTCTATATATAAACCCCACCGAACCCCTCGATAAGATTCCAGTCTGTAACTCACTCCCGGGTATCTGTTATTCTATATATAAACCCCCCGAACACCTCGATTAGATTCCAGTCTGTAACTCACTCCCGGGTATCTGTTATTCTACATATAAACCCCCCGAACCCCTCGATTAGATTCCAGTCTGTAACTCACTCCCGGGTATCTGTTATTCTATATATAAACCCCCCGAACCCCTCGATTAGATTCCAGTCTGTAACTCACTCCCGGGTATCTGTTATTCTATATATAAACCCCCCCGAACCCCTCGATTAGATTCCAGTCTGCAACTCACTCCCGGGTATCTGTTATTCTATATATAAACCCTCCGAACCCCTCGATTAGATTCCAGTCTGTAACTCACTCCCGGGTATCTGTTATTCTATATATAAACCCCCCGAACCCCTCGATTAGATTCCAGTCTGTAACTCACTCCCGGGTATCTGTTATTCTATATATAAACCCCCCGAACCCCTCGATTAGATTCCAGTCTGTAACTCACTCCCAGGTATCTGTTATTCTATATATAAACCCCCCGAACCCCTCGATTAGATTCCAGTCTGTAACTCACTCCCGGGTATCTGTTATTCTATATATAAACCCCCCGAACCCCTCGATTAGATTCCAGTCTGTAACTCACTCCCGGGTATCTGTTATTCTATATATAAACCCCCCGAACCCCTCGATTAGATTCCAGTCTGTAACTCACTCCCGGGTATCTGTTATTCTATATATAAACCCCCCGAACCCCTCGATTAGATTCCAGTCTGTAACTCACTCCCGGGTATCTGTTATTCTATATATAAACCCCCCGAACCCCTCGATTAGATTCCAGTCTGTAACTCACTGCCGGGTATCTGTTATTCTATATATAAACCCCCCGAACCCCTCGATTAGATTCCAGTCTGTAACTCACTCCCGGGTATCTGTTATTCTATATATAAACCCCCCGAACCCCTCGATTAGATTCCAGTCTGTAACTCACTCCCGGGTATCTGTTATTCTATATATAAACCCCCTCGAACCCCTCGATTAGATTCCAGTCTGCAACTCACTCCCGGGTATCTGTTATTCTATATATAAACCCCCCGAACCCCTCGATTAGATTCCAGTCTGTAACTCACTCCCGGGTATCTGTTATTCTATATATAAACCCCCGAACCCCTCGATTAGATTCCAGTCTGTCACTCACTCCCGGGTATCTGTTATTCTATATATAAACCCCCCAAACCCCTCGATTAGATTCCAGTCTGTAACTCACTCCCGGGTATCTGTTATTCTATATATAAACCCCCGCGAACCCCTCGATTAGATTCCAGCCTGTAACTCACTCCCGGGTATCTGTTATTCTATATATAAACCCCCCCGAACCCCTCGATTAGATTCCAGTCTGTAACTCACTCCCGGGTATCTGTTATTCTATATATAAACCCCCCAAACCCCTCGATTAGATTCCAGTCTGTAACTCACTCCCGGGTATCTGTTATTCTATATATAAACCCCCCGAACCCCTCGATTAGATTCCAGTCTGTAACTCACTCCTGGGTATCTGTTATTCTATATATAAACCCCCCGAACCCCTCGATTAGATTCCAGCCTGTAACTCACTCCCGGGTATCTCTTATTCTATATATAAACCCCCCGAACCACTCGATTAGATTCCAGCCTGTAACTCACTCCCGGGTATCTGTTGTTCTATATATAAACCCCCCGAACCCCTCGATTAGATTCCAGTCTGTAACTCACTCCCGGGTATCTGTTATTCTATAAAAACCTCCCCGAACCCCTCGATTAGATTCCAGTCTGTAACTCACTCCCGGGTATCTGTTGTTCCATATATACACCCCCCGAACCCCTCGATTAGATTCCAGCCTGTAACTCACTCCCGGGTATCTGTTATTCTATATATAAACCCCCCGAACCCCTCGATTAGATTCCAGTCTGTAACTCACTCCCGGGTATCTGTTATTCTATATATAAACCCCCCGAACCCCTCGATCAGATTCCAGTCTGTAACTCACTCCCGGGTATCTGTTATTCTATATATAAACCCCCCGAACCCCTCGATTAGATTCCAGTCTGTGACTCACTCCCGGGTATCTGTTATTCTATATATAAACCCCCCGAACCCCTCGATTAGATTCCAGTCTGTAACTCACTCCCGGGTATCTGTTATTCGATATATAAACCCCCCGAACCCCTCGATTAGATTCCAGTCTGTAACTCACTCCCGGGGATCTGTTATTCTCTCTATAAACCCCCCGAACCCCTCGATTAGATTCCAGTCTGTAACTCACTCCCGGGTATCTGTTATTCTCTCCATAAACCCCCGAACCCCTCGATTAGATTCCAGTCTGTAACTCACTCCAGGGTATCTGTTATTCTATATATAAACCCCCCGAACCCCTCGATTAGATTCCAGTCTGTAACTCAGTCCCGGGTATCTGTTATTCTATATATAAACACCCCGAACCCCTCCATTAGATTCCAGTCTGTAACTCACTCCCGGGTATCTGTTATTCTATATATAAACCCCCCGAACCCCTCGATTAGATTCCAGTCTGTAACTCACTCCCGGGTATCTGTTATTCTATATATAAACCCCCCCGAACGCCTCGATTAGATTCCAGTCTGTAACTCACTCCCGGGTATCTGTTATTCTATATATAAACCCCCCGAACCCCTCGATTAGATTCCAGTCTGCAACTCACTCCCGGGTATCTGTTATTCTATATATAAACCCCCCCGAACCCCTCGATTAGATTCCAGTCTGTAACTCACTCCCGGGTATCTGTTATTCTATATATAAACCCCCCGAACCCCTCGATTAGATTCCAGTCTGGAACTCACTCCCGGGTATCTGTTATTCTATATATAAACCCCCCCGAACCCCTCGATGAGATTCCAGTCTGTAACTCACTCCCGGGTATCTGTTATTCTATATATAAACCCCCCCGAACCCCTCGATTAGATTCCAGTCTGTAACTCACTCCCGGGTATCTGTTATTCTATGTATAAACCCCCCCGAACCCCTCGATTAGATTCCAGTCTGTAACTCACTCCCGGGTATCTGTTATTCTATATAGAAACCCCCCCGAACCCCTCGATTAGATTCCAGTCTGTAACTCACTCCCGGGTATCTGTTATTCTATATATAAACCCCCCGAACCCCTCGATTAGATTCCAGTCTGTAACTCACTCCCGGGTATCTGTTATTCTATCTATAAACCCCCCGAACCCCTCGATTAAATTCCAGTCTGTAACTCACTCCCGGGTATCTGTTATTCTATATATAAACCCCCCCGAACCCCTCGATTAGATTCCAGTCTGTAACTCACTCCCGGGTATCTGTTATTCGATATATAAACCCCCCGAACCCCTCGATTAGATTCCAGTCTGTAACTCACTCCCGGGTATCTGTTATTCTGTATATAAACCCCCGAACCCCTCGATTAGATTCCAGTCTGTAACTCACTCCCGGGTATCTGTTATTCGATATATAAACCCCCCGAACCCCTCGATTAGATTCCAGTCTGTAACTCACTCCCGGGTATCTGTTATTCTATATATAAACCCCCCCGAACCCCTCGATTAGATTCCAGTCTGTAACTCACTCCCGGGTATCTGTTATTCGATATATAAACCCCCCGAACCCCTCGATTAGATTCCAGTCTGTAACTCACTCCCGGGTATCTGTTATTCTATATATAAACCTCCCCGAACCCCTCGATTAGATTCCAGTCTGTAACTCACTCCCGGGTATCTGTTATTCTATATATAAACCCCCCGAACCCCTCGATTAGATTCCAGTCTGTAACTCACTCCCGGGTATCTGTTATTCTATATATAAACCCCCCGAACACCTCGATTAGATTCCAGTCTGTAACTCACTCCCGGGTATCTGTTATTCTATATATAAACCCCCCGAACCCCTCGATTAGATTCCAGTCTGGAACTCACTCCCGGGTATCTGTTATTCTATATATAAACCCCCCGAACCCCTCGATTAGATTCCAGTCTGTAACTCACTCCCGGGTATCTGTTATTCTATATATAAACCCCCCCGAACCCCTCGATTAGATTCCAGTCTGTAACTCACTCCCGGGTATCTGTTATTCTATATATAAACCCCCCCGAACCCCTCGATTAGATTCCAGTCTGTAACTCACTCCCGGGTATCTGTTATTCTATATATAAACCCCCCGAACCCCTCGATTAGATTCCAGTCTGTAACTCACTCCCGGGTATCTGTTATTCTATATATAAACCCCCCGAACCCCTCGATTAGATTCCAGTCTGTAACTCACTCCCGGGTATCTGTTATTCTATATATAAACCCCCCGAACCCCTCGATTAGATTCCAGTCTGTAACTCACTCCCGGGTATCTGTTATTCTATATATAAACCCCCTCCGAACCCCTCGATTAGATTCCAGTCTGTAACTCACTCCCGGGTATCTGTTATTCTATATATAAACCCCCCGAACCCCTCAATTAGATTCCAGTCTGTAACTCACTCCCGGGTATCTGTTATTCTATATATAAACCCCCCGAACCCCTCGATTAGATTCCAGTCTGCAACTCACTCCCGGGTATCTGTTATTCTATATATAAACCCCCCGAACCCCTCGATTAGATTCCAGTCTGTAACTCACTCCTGGGTATCTGTTATTCTATATATAAACCCCCCCGAACCCCTCGATTAGATTCCAGTCTGTAACTCACTCCCGGGTATCTGTTATTCTATATATAAACCTCCCGAACCCCTCGATTAGATTCCAGTCTGTAACTCACTCCCGGGTATCTGTTATTCTATATATAAACCCCCCGAACCCCTCGATTAGATTCCAGTCTGTAACTCACTCCCGGGTATCTGTTATTCTATATATAAACCCCCCGAACCCCTCGATTAGATTCCAGTCTGTAACTCACTCCCGGGTATCTGTTATTCTATATATAAACCCCCCGAACCCCTCGATTAGATTCCAGCCTGTAACTCACTCCCGGGTATCTGTTATTCTATATATAAACCCCCCGAACCCCTCGATTAGATTCCAGTCTGTAACTCACTCCCGGGTATCTGTTATTCGATATATAAACCCCCCCGAACCCCTCGATTAGATTCCAGGCTGTAACTCACTCCCGGGTATCTGTTATTCTATATATAAACCCCCCCGAACCCCTCGATAAGATTCCAGTCTCACTCACTCCCGGGTATCTGTTATTCTATATATAAACCCCCCGAACCCCTCGATTAGATTCCAGTCTGCAACTCACTCCCGGGTATCTGTTATTCTATATATAAACCCCCCCGAACCCCTCGATTAGATTCCAGTCTGTAACTCACTCCCGGGTATCTGTTATTCTATATATAAACCCCCCCGAACACCTCGATTAGATTCCAGTCTGTAACTCACTCCCGGGTATCTGTTATTCTATATATAAACCCCCCGAACCCCTCGATTAGATTCCAGTCTGTAACTCACTCCCGGGTATCTGTTATTTTATATATAAACCCCCCGAACCCCTCGATTAGATTCCAGTCTGTAACTCACTCCCGGGTATCTGTTATTCTATATATAAACCCCCCCGAACCCCTCGATTAGATTCCAGTCTGTAACTCACTCCCGGGTATCTGTTATTCTATATATAAACCCCCCCCGAACCCCTCGATTAGATTCCAGTCTGTAACTCACTCCCGGGTATCTGTTATTCTATATATAAACAACCCAAACCCCTCGATTAGATTCCAGTCTGTAACTCACTCCCGGGTATCTGTTATTCTATATATAAACCCCCCGAACCCCTCGATTAGATTCCAGTCTGTAACTCACTCCCGGGTATCTGTTATTCTATATATAAACCCCCCGAACCCCTCGATTAGATTCCAGTCTGTAACTCACTCCCGGGTATCTGTTATTCTATATATAAACCCCCCGAACCCCTCGATTAGATTCCAGTCTGTAACTCACTCCCGGGTATCTGTTATTCTATATATAAACCCCCCGAACCCCTCGATTAGATTCCAGTCTGTAACTCACTCCCGGGTATCTGTTATTCTATATATAAACCCCCCGAACCCCTCGATTAGATTCCAGTCTGTAACTCACTCCCGGGTATCTGTTATTCTATATATAAACCCCACCGAACCCCTCGATTAGATTCCAGTCTGTAACTCACTCCCGGGTATCTGTTATTCCATATATAAACCCCCCGAACCCCTCGATTAGATTCCAGTCTGGAACTCACTCCCGGGTATCTGTTATTCTATATATAAACCCCCCGAACCCCTCGATTAGATTCCAGTCTGTAACTCACTCCCGGGTATCTGTTATTCTATATATAAACCCCCCGAACCCCTCGATTAGATTCCAGTCTGTAACTCACTCCCGGGTATCTGTTATTCGATATATAAACCCCCCCGAACCCCTCGATTAGATTCCAGTCTGTAACTCACTCCCGGGTATCTGTTATTCTATATATAAACCCCCCGAACCCCTCGATTAGATTCCAGTCTGTAACTCACTCCCGGGTATCTGTTATTCTATATATAAACCCCCCCGAACCCCTCGATTAGATTCCAGTCTGTAACTCACTCCCGGGTATCTGTTATTCCATATATAAACCCCCCGAACCCCTCGATTAGATTCCAGTCTGGAACTCACTCCCGGGTATCTGTTATTCTATATATAAACCCCCCGAACCCCTCGATTAGATTCCAGTCTGTAACTCACTCCCGGGTATCTGTTATTCTATATATAAACCCCCCGAACCCCTCGATTAGATTCCAGTCTGCAACTCACTCCCGGGTATCTGTTATTCTATATATAAACCCCCCGAACCCCTCGATTAGATTCCAGTCTGCAACTCACTCCCGGGTATCTGTTATTCTATATATAAACCCCCCGAACCCCTCGATTAGATTCCAGTCTGTAACTCACTCCCGGGTATCTGTTATTCTATATATAAACCCCCCCGAACCCCTCGATTAGATTCCAGTCTGTAACTCACTCCCGGGTATCTGTTATTCTATATATAAACCCCCCGAACCCCTCGATTGGATTCCAGTCTGTAACTCACTCCCGGGTATCTGTTATTCTATATATAAACCCCCCGAACCCCTCGATTAGATTCCAGTCTGTAACTCACTCCCGGGTATCTGTTATTCTATATATAAACCCCCCCGAACCCCTCGATTAGATTCCAGTCTGTAACTCACTCCCGGGTATCTGTTATTCTATATATAAACCCCCCGAACCCCTCGATTAGATTCCAGTCTGTCACTCACTCCCGGGTATCTGTTATTCTATATATAAACCCCCCAAACCCCTCGATTAGATTCCAGTCTGTAACTCACTCCCGGGTATCTGTTATTCTATATATAAACCCCCGCGAACCCCTCGATTAGATTCCAGCCTGTAACTCACTCCCGGGTATCTGTTATTCTATATATAAACCCCCCCGAACCCCTCGATTAGATTCCAGTCTGTAACTCACTCCCGGGTATCTGTTATTCTATATATAAACCCCCCGAACCCCTCGATTAGATTCCAGTCTGTAACTCAATCCCGGGTATCTGTTATTCTATATATAAACCCCCCCGAACCCCTCGATTAGATTCCAGTCTGTAACTCACTCCCGGTTATCTGTTATTCTATATATAAACCCCCCCGAACCCCTCGATTAGATTCCAGTCTGTAACTCACTCCCGGGTATCTGTTATTCTAAATATAAACCCCCCGAACCCCTCGATTAGATTCCAGTCTGTAACTCACT
Source organism: Heptranchias perlo (assembly GCF_035084215.1). Taxonomy (NCBI): domain Eukaryota; kingdom Metazoa; phylum Chordata; class Chondrichthyes; order Hexanchiformes; family Hexanchidae; genus Heptranchias; species Heptranchias perlo. Next base: position 31,308 of record NW_027139560.1, read on the forward strand.
CCCGGGTATCTGTTATTCTATATATAAACCCCCCGAACCCCTCGATTAGATTCCAGTCTGTAACTCACTCCCGGGTATCTGTTATTCTATATATAAACCCCCCCGAACCCCTCGATTAGATTCCAGTCTGTAACTCACTCCCGGGTATCTGTTATTCTATATATAAACCCCCCGAACCCCTCGATTAGATTCCAGTCTGTAACTCACTCCCGGGTATCTGTTATTCTATATATAAACCCCCCCGAACCCCTCGATTAGATTCCAGTCTGTAACTCACTCCCGGGTATCTGTTATTCTATATATAAACCCCCCGAAACCCTCGATTAGATTCCAGTCTGTAACTCACACCCGGGTATCTGTTATTCTATAAATAAACCCCCCCCGAACCCCTCGATTAGATTCCAGTCTGTAACTCACTCCCGGGTATCTGTTATTCTATATATAAACCCCCCGAACCCCTCGATTAGATTCCAGTCTGTAACTCACTCCCGGGTATCTGTTATTCTATATATAAACCCCCCGAACCCCTCGATTAGATTCCAGTCTGTAACTCACTCCCGGGTATCTGTTATTCTATATATAAACCCCCCCGAACCCCTCGATTAGATTCCAGTCTCACTCACTCCCGGGTATCTGTTATTCTATATATAAACCCCCCGAACCCCTCGATTAGATTCCAGTCTGTAACTCACTCCCGGGTATCTGTTATTCTATATATAAACCCCCCGAACCCCTCGATTAGATTCCAGTGTGTAACTCACTCCCGGGTATCTGTTATTCTATATATAAACCCCCCGAACCCCTCGATTAGATTCCAGTCTGTAACTCACTCCCGGGTATCTGTTATTCTATATATAAACCCCCCCGAACCCCTCGATTAGATTCCAGTCTCACTCACTCCCGGGTATCTGTTATTCTATATATAAACCCCCCGAACCCCTCGATTAGATTCCAGTCTGTAACTCACTCCCGGGTATCTGTTATTCTATATATAAACCCCCCGAACCCCTCGATTAGATTCCAGTCTGTAACTCACTCCCGGGTATCTGTTATTCTATATATAAACCTCCGAACCCCTCGATTAGATTCCAGTCTGTAACTCACTCCCGGGTATCTGTTATTCTATATATAAACCCCCCCGAACCCCTCGATTAGATTCCAGTCTGTAACTCACTCCCGGGTATCTGTTATTCTATATATAAACCCCCCGAACCCCTCGATTAGATTCCAGTCTGTAACTCACTCCCGGGTATCTGTTATTCTATATATAAACCCCCCGAACCCCTCGATTAGATTCCAGTCTGTAACTCACTCCCGGGTATCTGTTATTCTATATATAAACCCCCCGAACCCCTCGATTAGATTCCCGTCTGTAACTCACTCCCGGGTATCTGTTATTCTATATATAAATCCCCGCGAACCCCTCGATTAGATTCCAGCCTGGAACTCACTCCCGGGTATCTGTTATTCTATATATAAACCCCCCCGAACCCCTCGATTAGATTCCAGTCTGTAACTCACTCCCGGGTATCTGTTATTCTATATATAAACCCCCCGAACCCCTCGATTAGATTCCAGTCTGTAACTCACTCCCGGGTATCTGTTATTCTATATATAAACCCCCCGAACCCCTCGATTAGATTCCAGTCTGTAACTCACTCCCGGGTATCTGTTATTCTATATATAAACCCCCCCGAACCCCTCGATTAGATTCCAGTCTGTAACTCACTCCCGGGTATCTGTTGTTCTATATATAAACCCCCCGAACCCCTCGATTAGATTCCAGTCTGTAACTCACTCCCGGGTATCTGTTATTCTATATATAAACCCACTGAACCCCTCGATTAGATTCCAGTCTGTAACTCACTCCCGGGTATCTGTTATTCTATATATAAACCCCCCGAACCCCTCGATTAGATTCCAGTCTGTAACTCACTCCTGGGTATCTGTTATTCTATATATAAACCCCCTCGAACCCCTCGATTAGATTCCAGTCTGTAACTCACTCCCGCGTATCTGTTATTCTATATATAAACCCCCCGAACCCCTCGATTAGATTCCAGTCTGTAACTCACTCCCGGGTATCTGTTATTCGATATATAAACCCCCCCGAACCCCTCGATTAGATTCCAGCCTGTAACTCACTCCCGGGTATCTGTTAGTCTATATATAAACCCCCCGAACCCCTCGATTAGATTCCAGTCTGTAACTCACTCCCGGGTATCTGTTATTCTATATATAAACCCCCCCGAACCCCTCGATTAGATTCCAGTCTGTAACTCACTCCCGGGTATCTGTTATTCTATATATAAACCCCCCGAACCCCTCGATTAGATTCCAGTCTGTAACTCACTCCCGGGTATCTGTTATTCTTTATATAAACCCCCCCGAACCCCTCGATTAGATTCCAGTCTGTAACTCACTCCCGGGTATCTGTTATTCTATATATAAACCCCCCGAACCCCTCGATTAGATTCCAGTCTGTAACTCACTCCCGGGTATCTGTTATTCTATATGTAAACCCCACGAACCCCTCGATCAGATTCCAGTCTGCAACTCACTCCCGGGTATCTGTTATTCTATATGTAAACCCCCCGAACCCCTCGATTAGATTCCCGTCTGTAACTCACTCCCGGGTATCTGTTATTCTATATATAAACCCCCCCGAACCCCTCGATGAGATTCCAGTCTGTAACTCACTCCCGGGTATCTGTTATTCTATATATAAACCCCCCGAACCCCTCGATTAGATTCCAGTCTGTAACTCACTCCCGGGTATCTGTTATTCTATATATAAACCCCCCGAACCCCTCGATTAGATTCCAGTCTGTAACTCACTCCCGGGTATCTGTTATTCTATATATAAACCCCCGCGAACCCCTCGATTAGATTCCAGTGTGTAACTCACTCCCGGGTATCTGTTATTCTATATATAAACCCCCCGAACCCCTCGATTAGATTCCAGTCTGTAACTCACTCCCGGGTATCTGTTATTCTATATATAAACCCCCCGAACCCCTCGATTAGATTCCAGTCTGTAACTCACTCCCGGGTATCTGTTATTCTATATATAAACCCCCCGAACCCCTCGATTAGATTCCAGTCTGTAACTCACTCCCGGGTATCTGTTATTCTATATATAAACCCCCCGAACCCCTCGATTAGATTCCAGTCTGTAACTCACTCCCGGGTATCTGTTATTCTATATATAAACCCCCCGAACCCCTCGATTAGATTCCAGTCTGTAACTCACTCCCGGGTATCTGTTATTCTATATATAAACCCCCCGAACCCCTCGATTAGATTCCAGTCTGTAACTCACTCCCGGGTATCTGTTATTCTATATATAAACCCCCCGAACCTCTCGATTAGATTCCAGTCTGTAACTCACTCCCGGGGATCTGTTATTCTATATATAAACCCCCCCGAACCCCTCGATTAGATTCCAGTCTGTAACTCACTCCCGGGGATCTGTTATTCTATATATAAACCCCCCAAACCCCTCGATTAGATTCCAGTCTGTAACTCACTCCCGGGTATCTGTTATTCTATATATAAACCCCCCGAACCCCTCGATTAGATTCCAGTCTGTAACTCACTCCCGGGTATCTGTTATTCTATATATAAACCCCCCCGAACCCCTCGATTAGATTCCAGTCTGTAACTCACTCCCGGGTATCTGTTATTCTATATATAAACCCCCCCGAACCCCTCGATTAGATTCCAGTCTGTAACTCACTCCCGGGTATCTGTTATTCTATATATAAACCCCCGCGAACCCCTCGATTAGATTCCAGTGTGTAACTCACTCCCGGGTATCTGTTATTCTATATATAAACCCCCCGAACCCCTCGATTAGATTCCAGTCTGTAACTCACTCCCGGGTATCTGTTATTCTATATATAAACCCAGTGAACCCCTCGATTAGATTCCAGTCTGTAACTCACTCCCGGGTATCTGTTATTCTATATATAAACCCCCCGAACCCCTCGATTAGATTCCAGTCTGTAACTCACTCCCGGGTATCTGTTATTCTATATATAAACCCCCCAAACCCCTCGATTAGATTCCAGTCTGTAACTCACTCCCGGGTATCTGTTATTCTATATATAAACCCCCCGAACCCCTCGATTAGATTCCAGTCTGCAACTCACTCCCGGGTATCTGTTATTCTATATATAAACCCCCCGAACCCCTCGATTAGATTCCAGTCTGCAACTCACTCCCGGGTATCTGTTATTCTATATATAAACCCCCCGAACCCCTCGATTAGATTCCAGTCTGTAACTCACTCCCGGGTATCTGTTATTCTATATATTAACCCCCGAACCCCTCGATTAGATTCCAGTCTGTCACTCACTCCCGGGTATCTGTTATTCTATATATAAACCCCCACGAACCCCTCGATTAGATTCCAGCCTGTAACTCACTCCCGGGTATCTGTTATTCTATATATAAACCCCCCCGAACCCCTCGATTAGATTCCAGTCTGTAACCCACTCCCGGGGATCTGTTATTCTATATATAAACCCCCCGAACCCCTCGATTAGATTCCAGTCTGTAACTCACTCCCGGGTATCTGTTATTCTATATATAAACCCCCCCGAACCCCTCGATTAGATTCCAGTCTGGAACTCACTCCCGGGTATCTGTTATTCTATATATAAACCCCCCAAACCCCTCGATTAGATTCCAGTCTGGAACTCACTCCCGGGTATCTGTTATTCTATATATAAACCCCCGCGAACCCCTCGATTAGATTCCAGCCTGTAACTCACTCCCGGGTATCTGTTATTCTATATATAAACCCCCCCGAACCCCTCGATTAGATTCCAGTCTGTAACTCACTCCCGGGGATCTGTTATTCTATATATAAACCCCCCAAACCCCTCGATTAGATTCCAGTCTGTAACTCACTCCCGGGTATCTGTTATTCTATATATAAACCCCCCCGAACCCCTCGATTAGATTCCAGTCTGTAACTCACTCCCGGGTATCTGTTATTCTATATCTCAACCCCCCGAACCCCTCGATTAGATTCCAGTCTGTAACTCACTCCCGGGTATCTGTTATTCTATATATAAACCCCCCGAACCCCTCGATTAGATTCCAGTCTGTAACTCACTCCCGGGTATCTGTTATTCTATATATAAACCCCCGCGAACCCCTCGATTAGATTCCAGTGTGTAACTCACTCCCGGGTATCTGTTATTCTATATATAAACCCCCCGAACCCCTCGATTAGATTCCAGTCTGTAACTCACTCCCGGGTATCTGTTATTCTATATATAAACCCAGTGAACCCCTCGATTAGATTCCAGTCTGTAACTCACTCCCGGGTATCTGTTATTCTATATATAAACCCCCCGAACCCCTCGATTAGATTCCAGTCTGTAACTCACTCCCGGGTATCTGTTATTCTATATATAAACCCCCCAAACCCCTCGATTAGATTCCAGTCTGTAACTCACTCCCGGGTATCTGTTATTCTATATATAAACCCCCCGAACCCCTCGATTAGATTCCAGTCTGTAACTCACTCCCGGGTATCTGTTATTCTATATATAAACCCCCCAAACCCCTCGATTGGATTCCAGTCTGTAACTCAATCCCGGGTGTCTGTTATTCTATATATAAACCCCCCGAACCCCTCGATTAGATTCCAGTCTGTAACTCACTCCCGGGTATCTGTTATTCTATATATAAACCCCCCGAACCCCTCGATTAGATTCCAGTCTGTAACTCACTCCCGGGTATCTGTTATTCTATATATAAACCCCCCGAACCCCTCGATTAGATTCCAGTCTGTAACTCACTCCTGGGTATCTGTTATTCTATATATAAACCCCCTCGAACCCCTCGATTAGATTCCAGTCTGTAACTCACTCCCGGGGATCTGTTATTCTATATATAAACCCCCCGAACCCCTCGATTAGATTCCAGTCTGTAACTCAATCCCGGGTATCTGTTATTCTATATATAAACCCCCCGAACCCCTCGATTAGATTCCAGTCTGTAACTCACTCCCGGGTATCTGTTATTCTATATATAAACCCCACCCCGAACCCCTCAATTAGATTCCAGTCTGTAACTCACTCCCGGTTATCTGTTATTCTATATATAAACCCCCCGAACCCCTCGATTAGATTCCAGTCTGTAACTCACTCCCGGGTATCTGTTATTCTATATATAAACCCCCCGAACCCCTCGATTAGATTCCAGTCTGTAACTCACTCCCGGGTATCTGTTATTCGATATATAAACCCCCCGAACCCCTCGATTAGATTCCAGTCTGTAACTCACTCCCGGGTATCTGTTATTCTATATATAAACCCCCCCGAACCCCTCGATTAGATTCCAGTCTGTAACTCACTCCCGGGTATCTGTTATTCTATATATAAACCCCCCGAACCCCTCGATTAGATTCCAGTCTGTAACTCACTCCCGGGTATCTGTTATTCTATATATAAATCCCCGCGAACCCCTCGATTAGATTCCAGCCTGTAACTCACTCCCGGGTATCTGTTATTCTATATATAAACCCCCCCGAACCCCTCGATTAGATTCCAGTCTGTAACTCACTCCCGGGTATCTGTTATTCTATATATAAACCCCCCGAACCCCTCGATTAGATTCCAGTCTGTAACTCACTCCCGGGTATCTGTTATTCTATATATAAACCCCCCGAACCCCTCGATTAGATTCCAGTCTGTAACTCACTCCCGGGTATCTGTTATTCTATATATAAACCCCCCCGAACCCCTCGATTAGATTCCAGTCTGTAACTCACTCCCGGGTATCTGTTGTTCTATATATAAACCCCCCGAACCCCTCGATTAGATTCCAGTCTGTAACTCACTCCCGGGTATCTGTTATTCTATATATAAACCCACTGAACCCCTCGATTAGATTCCAGTCTGTAACTCACTCCCGGGTATCTGTTATTCTATATATAAACCCCCCGAACCCCTCGATTAGATTCCAGTCTGTAACTCACTCCTGGGTATCTGTTATTCTATATATAAACCCCCTCGAACCCCTCGATTAGATTCCAGTCTGTAACTCACTCCCGCGTATCTGTTATTCTATATATAAACCCCCCGAACCCCTCGATTAGATTCCAGTCTGTAACTCACTCCCGGGTATCTGTTATTCGATATATAAACCCCCCCGAACCCCTCGATTAGATTCCAGCCTGTAACTCACTCCCGGGTATCTGTTATTCTATATATAAACCCCCCGAACCCCTCGATTAGATTCCAGTCTGTAACTCACTCCCGGGTATCTGTTATTCTATATATAAACCCCCCCGAACCCCTCGATTAGATTCCAGTCTGTAACTCACTCCCGGGTATCTGTTATTCTATATATAAACCCCCCGAACCCCTCGATTAGATTCCAGTCTGTAACTCACTCCCGGGTATCTGTTATTCTTTATATAAACCCCCCCGAACCCCTCGATTAGATTCCAGTCTGTAACTCACTCCCGGGTATCTGTTATTCTATATATAAACCCCCCGAACCCCTCGATTAGATTCCAGTCTGTAACTCACTCCCGGGTATCTGTTATTCTATATGTAAACCCCACGAACCCCTCGATCAGATTCCAGTCTGCAACTCACTCCCGGGTATCTGTTATTCTATATGTAAACCCCCCGAACCCCTCGATTAGATTCCCGTCTGTAACTCACTCCCGGGTATCTGTTATTCTATATATAAACCCCCCCGAACCCCTCGATGAGATTCCAGTCTGTAACTCACTCCCGGGTATCTGTTATTCTATATATAAACCCCCCGAACCCCTCGATTAGATTCCAGTCTGTAACTCACTCCCGGGTATCTGTTATTCTATATATAAACCCCCCGAACCCCTCGATTAGATTCCAGTCTGTAACTCACTCCCGGGTATCTGTTATTCTATATATAAACCCCCCGAACCCCTCGATTAGATTCCAGTCTGTAACTCACTCCCGGGTATCTGTTATTCTATATATAAACCCCCCGAACCCCTCGATTAGATTCCAGTCTGTAACTCACTCTCGGGTATCTGTTATTCTATATATAAACCCCCCGAACCCCTCGATTAGATTCCAGTCTGTAACTCACTCCCGGGTATCTGTTATTCTATATATAAACCCCCCGAACCCCTCGATTAGATTCCAGTCTGCAACTCACTCCCGGGTATCTGTTATTCTATATATAAACCCCCCAAACCCCTCGATTAGATTCCAGTCTGCAACTCACTCCCGGGTATCTGTTATTCTATATATAAACCCCCCGAACCCCTCGATTAGATTCCAGTCTGTAACTCACTCCCGGGTATCTGTTATTCTATATATTAACCCCCGAACCCCTCGATTAGATTCCAGTCTGTCACTCACTCCCGGGTATCTGTTATTCTATATATAAACCCCCACGAACCCCTCGATTAGATTCCAGCCTGTAACTCACTCCCGGGTATCTGTTATTCTTTATATAAACCCCCCCGAACCCCTCGATTAGATTCCAGTCTGTAACCCACTCCCGGGGATCTGTTATTCTATATATAAACCCCCCAAACCCCTCGATTAGATTCCAGTCTGTAACTCACTCCCGGGTATCTGTTATTCTATATATAAACCCCCGCGAACCCCTCGATTAGATTCCAGTCTGTAACTCACTCCCGGGTATCTGTTATTCTATATATAAACCCCCCGAACCCCTCGATTAGATTCCAGTCTGTAACTCACTCCCGGGTATCTGTTATACTATATATAAACCCCCCGAACCCCTCGATTAGATTCCAGCCTGTAACTCACTCCCGGGTATCTGTTATTCTATATATAAACCCCCCGAACCTCTCGATTAGATTCCAGTCTGTAACTCACTCCCGGGGATCTGTTATTCTATATATAAACCCCCCCGAACCCCTCGATTAGATTCCAGTCTGTAACTCACTCCCGGGGATCTGTTATTCTATATATAAACCCCCCAAACCCCTCGATTAGATTCCAGTCTGTAACTCACTCCCGGGTATCTGTTATTCTATATATAAACCCCCCGAACCCCTCGATTAGATTCCAGTCTGTAACTCACTCCCGGGTATCTGTTATTCTATATATAAACCCCCCCGAACCCCTCGATTAGATTCCAGTCTGTAACTCACTCCCGGGTATCTGTTATTCTATATATAAACCCCCCCGAACCCCTCGATTAGATTCCAGTCTGTAACTCACTCCCGGGTATCTGTTATTCTATATATAAACCCCCGCGAACCCCTCGATTAGATTCCAGTGTGTAACTCACTCCCGGGTATCTGTTATTCTATATATAAACCCCCCGAACCCCTCGATTAGATTCCAGTCTGTAACTCACTCCCGGGTATCTGTTATTCTATATATAAACCCAGTGAACCCCTCGATTAGATTCCAGTCTGTAACTCACTCCCGGGTATCTGTTATTCTATATATAAACCCCCCGAACCCCTCGATTAGATTCCAGTCTGTAACTCACTCCCGGGTATCTGTTATTCTATATATAAACCCCCCAAACCCCTCGATTAGATTCCAGTCTGTAACTCACTCCCGGGTATCTGTTATTCTATATATAAACCCCCCGAACCCCTCGATTAGATTCCAGTCTGCAACTCACTCCCGGGTATCTGTTATTCTATATATAAACCCCCCGAACCCCTCGATTAGATTCCAGTCTGCAACTCACTCCCGGGTATCTGTTATTCTATATATAAACCCCCCGAACCCCTCGATTAGATTCCAGTCTGTAACTCACTCCCGGGTATCTGTTATTCTATATATTAACCCCCGAACCCCTCGATTAGATTCCAGTCTGTCACTCACTCCCGGGTATCTGTTATTCTATATATAAACCCCCACGAACCCCTCGATTAGATTCCAGCCTGTAACTCACTCCCGGGTATCTGTTATTCTATATATAAACCCCCCCGAACCCCTCGATTAGATTCCAGTCTGTAACCCACTCCCGGGGATCTGTTATTCTATATATAAACCCCCCGAACCCCTCGATTAGATTCCAGTCTGTAACTCACTCCCGGGTATCTGTTATTCTATATATAAACCCCCCCGAACCCCTCGATTAGATTCCAGTCTGGAACTCACTCCCGGGTATCTGTTATTCTATATATAAACCCCCCAAACCCCTCGATTAGATTCCAGTCTGTAACTCACTCCCGGGTATCTGTTATTCTATATATAAACCCCCGCGAACCCCTCGATTAGATTCCAGCCTGTAACTCACTCCCGGGTATGTGTTATTCTATATATAAACCCCCCGAACCCCTCGATTAGATTCCAGTCTGTAACTCACTCCCGGGTATCTGTTATTCTATATATAAACCCCCCGAACCCCTCGATTAGATTCCAGTCTGTAACTCACTCCCGGGTATCTGTTATTCTATATATAAACCCCCCGAACCCCTCGATTAGATTCCAGTCTGTAACTCACTCCCGGATATCTGTTATTCTATATATAAACCCCCCCGAACCCCTCGATTAGATTCCAGTCTGTAACTCACTCCCGGGGATCTGTTATTCTATATATAAACCCCCCAAACCCCTCGATTAGATTCCAGTCTGTAACTAACTCCCGGGTATCTGTTATTCTATATATAAACCCCCCGAACCCCTCGATTAGATTCCAGTCTGTAACTCACTCCCGGGTATCTGTTATTCTATATATAAACCCCCCGAACCCCTCGATTAGATTCCAGTCTGTAACTCACTCCCGGGTATCTGTTATTCTATATATAAACCCCCCCGAACCCCTCGATTAGATTCCAGTCTGTAACTCACTCCCGGGTATCTGTTATTCTATATCTCAACCCCCCGAACCCCTCGATTAGATTCCAGTCTGTAACTCACTCCCGGGTATCTGTTATTCTATATATAAACCCCCCGAACCCCTCGATTAGATTCCAGTCTGTAACTCACTCCCGGGTATCTGTTATTCCATATATAAACCCCCGCGAACCCCTCGATTAGATTCCAGTGTGTAACTCACTCCCGGGTATCTGTTATTCTATATATAAACCCCCCGAACCCCTCGATTAGATTCCAGTCTGTAACTCACTCCCGGGTATCTGTTATTCTATATATAAACCCAGTGAACCCCTCGATTAGATTCCAGTCTGTAACTCACTCCCGGGTATCTGTTATTCTATATATAAACCCCCCGAACCCCTCGATTAGATTCCAGTCTGTAACTCACTCCCGGTATCTGTTATTCTATATATAAACCCCCCAAACCCCTCGATTAGATTCCAGTCTGTAACTCACTCCCGGGTATCTGTTATTCTATATATAAACCCCCCGAACCCCTCGATTAGATTCCAGTCTGTAACTCACTCCCGGGTATCTGTTATTCTATATATAAACCCCCCGAACCCCTCGATTAGATTCCAGTCTGTAACTCACTCCCGGGTATCTGTTATTCTATATATAAACCCCCCGAACCCCTCGATTGGATTCCAGTCTGTAACTCAATCCCGGGTATCTGTTATTCTATATATAAACCCCCCGAACCCCTCGATTAGATTCCAGTCTGTAACTCACTCCCGGGTATCTGTTATTCTATATATAAACCCCCCGAACCCCTCGATTAGATTCCAGTCTGTAACTCACTCCCGGGTATCTGTTATTCTATATATAAACCCCCCGAACCCCTCGATTAGATTCCAGTCTGTAACTCACTCCTGGGTATCTGTTATTCTATATATAAACCCCCTCGAACCCCTCGATTAGATTCCAGTCTGTAACTCACTCCCGGGGATCTGTTATTCTATATATAAACCCCCCGAACCCCTCGATTAGATTCCAGTCTGTAACTCAATCCCGGGTATCTGTTATTCTATATATAAACCCCCCGAACCCCTCGATTAGATTCCAGTCTGTAACTCACTCCCGGGTATCTGTTATTCTATATATAAACCCCACCCCGAACCCCTCAATTAGATTCCAGTCTGTAACTCACTCCCGGTTATCTGTTATTCTATATATAAACCCCCCGAACCCCTCGATTAGATTCCAGTCTGTAACTCACTCCCGGGTATCTGTTATTCTATATATAAACCCCCCGAACCCCTCGATTAGATTCCAGTCTGTAACTCACTCCCGGGTATCTGTTATTCGATATATAAACCCCCCGAACCCCTCGATTAGATTCCAGTCTGTAACTCACTCCCGGGTATCTGTTATTCTATATATAAACCCCCCCGAACCCCTCGATTAGATTCCAGTCTGTAACTCACTCCCGGGTATCTGTTATTCTATATATAAACCCCCCGAACCCCTCGATTAGATTCCAGTCTGTAACTCACTCCCGGGTATCTGTTATTCTATATATGAACCCCCCGAACCCCTCGATTAGATTCCAGTCTGTAACTCACTCCCGGGTATCTGTTATTCTATATATAACCCCCCCGAAACCCTCGATTAGATTCCAGTCTGTAACTCACTCCCGGGTATCTGTTATTCTATAAATAAACCCCCCCCGAACCCCTCGATTAGATTCCAGTCTGTAACTCACTCCCGGGTATCTGTTATTCTATATATAAAACCCCCGAACCCCTCGATTAGATTCCAGTCTGTAACTCACTCCCGGGTATCTGTTATTCTATATATAAACCCCCCGAACCCCTCGATTAGATTCCAGTCTGTAACTCACTCCCGGGTATCTGTTATTCTATATATAAACCCCCCGAACCCCTCGATTAGATTCCAGTCTGTAACTCACTCCCGGGTATCTGTTATTCTATATATAAACCCCCCCGAACCCCTCGATTAGATTCCAGTCTCACTCACTCCCGGGTATCTGTTATTCTATATATAAACCCCCCAAACCCCTCGATTAGATTCCAGTCTGTAACTCACTCCCGGGTATCTGTTATTCTATATATAAACCCCCCCGAACCCCTCGATTAGATTCCAGTCTCACTCACTCCTGGGTATCTGTTATTCTATATATAAACCTCCCAAACCCCTCGATTAGATTCCAGTCTGTAACTCACTCCCGGGTATCTGTTATTCTATATATAAACCCCCCGAACCCCTCGATTAGATTCCAGTCTGTAACTCACTCCCGGGTATCTGTTATTCTATATATAAACCCCCCGAACCCCTCGATTAGATTCCAGTCTGTAACTCACTCCCGGGTATCTGTTATTCTATATATAAACCCCCCGAACCCCTCGATTAGATTCCAGTCTGTAACTCACTCCTGGGTATCTGTTATTCTATATATAAACCCCCCGAACCCCTCGATTAGATTCCAGTCTGTAACTCACTCCCGGGTATCTGTTATTCTATATATAAACCCCCCCGAACCCCTCGATTAGATTCCAGTCTGTAACTCACTCCCGGGTATCTGTTATTCTATATATAAACCCCCCGAACCCCTCGATTAGATTCGAGTCTGTAACTCACTCCCGGGTATCTGTTATTCTATATATAAACCCCCCCGAACCCCTCGATTAGATTCCAGTCTGTAACTCACTCCCGGGTATCTGTTATTCTATATATAAACCCCCCGAACCCCTCGATTAGATTCCAGTCTGTAACTCACTCCCGGGTATCTGTTGTTCTATATATAAACCCCCCGAACCCCTCGATTAGATTCCAGTCTGTAACTCACTCCGGGGTATCTGTTATTCTATATATAAACCCCCCGAACCCCTCGATTCGATTCCAGTCTGTAACTCACTCCCGGGTATCTGTTATTCTATATATAAACCCCCCGAACCCCTCGATTAGATTCCAGTCTGTAACTCACTCCCGGGTATCTGTTATTCTATATATAAACCCCCCGAACCCCTCGATTAGATTCCAGTCTGTAACTCACTCCCGGGTATCTGTTATTCTATATATAAACCCCCCGAACCCCTCGATTAGATTCCAGTCTGTAACTCACTCCTGGGTATCTGTTATTCTATATATAAACCCCCCGAACCCCTCGATTAGATTCCAGTCTGTAACTCACTCCCGGGTATCTGTTATTCTATATATAAACCCCCCCGAACCCCTCGATTAGATTCCAGTCTGTAACTCACTACCGGGTATCTGTTATTCTATATATAAACCCCCCGAACCCCTCGATTAGATTCGAGTCTGTAACTCACTCCCGGGTATCTGTTATTCTATATATAAACCCCCCGAACCCCTCGATTAGATTCCAGTCTGTAACTCACTCCCGGGTATCTGTTATTCTATATATAAACCCCCCGAACCCCTCGATTAGATTCCAGTCTGTAACTCACTCCCGGGTATCTGTTATTCTATATATAAACCACCCCGAACCCCTCGATTAGATTCCAGTCTGTAACTCACTCCCGGGTATCTGTTATTCTATATATAAACCCCCCGAACCCCTCGATTAGATTCCAGTCTGTAACTCACTCCCGGGTATCTGTTGTTCTATATATAAACCCCCCGAACCCCTCGATTAGATTCCAGTCTGTAACTCACTCCGGGGTATCTGTTATTCTATATATAAACCCCCCGAACCCCTCGATTCGATTCCAGTCTGTAACTCACTCCCGGGTATCTGTTATTCTATATATAAACCCCCCGAACCCCTCGATTAGATTCCAGTCTGTAACTCACTCCCGGGTATCTGTTATTCTATATATAAACCCCCCGAACCTCTCGATTAGATTCCAGTCTGTAACTCACTCCCGGGTATCTGTTATTCTATATATAAACCCCCCGAACCCCTCGATTAGATTCCAGTCTGTAACTCTCTCCCGGGTATCTGTTATTCTATATATAAACCCCCCGAACCCCTCGATTAGATTCCAGTCTGTAACTCACTCCCGGGTATCTGTTATTCTATATATAAACCCCCCGAACCCCTCGATTAGATTCCAGTCTGTAACTCACTCCCGGGTATCTGTTATTCTATATATAAACCCCCCGAACCCCTCGATTAGATTCCAGTCTGTAACTCTCTCCCGGGTATCTGTTATTCTATATATAACCCCCCCGAACCCCTCGATTAGATTCCAGTCTGTAACTCACTCCTGGGTATCTGTTATTCTATATATAAACACCCCCGAACCCCTCGATTAGATTCCAGTCTGTAACTCACTCCCGGGTATCTGTTATTCTATATATAAACCCCCCGAACCCCTCGATTAGATTCCAGTCTGTAACTCACTCCCGGGTATCTGTTATTCTATATATAAACCCCCCGAACCCCTCGATTAGATTCCAGTCTGTAACTCACTCCCGGGTATCTGTTATTCTATATATAAACCCCCCCGAACCCTTCGATTAGATTCCAGTCTGCAACTCACTCCCGGGTATCTGTTATTCTATATATAAACCCCCCGAACCCCTCGATCAGATTCCAGTCTGCAACTCACTCCCGGGTATCTGTTATTCTATATGTAAACCCCCCGAACCCCTCGATTAGATTCCCGTCTGTAACTCACTCCCGGGTATCTGTTATTCTATATATAAACCCCCCCGAACCCCTCGATTAGATTCCAGTCTGTAACTCACTCCCGGGTATCTGTTTTTCTATATATAAACCCCCCGAACCCCTCGATTAGATTCCAGTCTGTAACTCACTCCCGGGTATCTGTTATTCTATATATAAACCCCCCGAACCCCTCGATTAGATTCCAGTCTGTAACTCACTCCCGGGTATCTGTTATTCTATATATAAACCCCCCGAACCCCTCGATTAGATTCCAGTCTGCAACTCACTCCCGGGAATCTGTTATTCTATATATAAACCCACCCGAACCCCTCGATTAGATTCCAGTCTGTAACTCACTCCCGGGAATCTGTTATTCTATATATAAACCCCCCGAACCCCTCGATTAGATTCCAGTCTGTAACTCACTCCCGGGTACCTGTTATTCTATATATAAACCCCCCGAATCCCTCGATTAGATTCCAGTCTGTAACTCACTCCCGGGTATCTGTTATTCTATATATAAACCCCCCGAACCCCTCGATTAGATTCCAGTCTGCAACTCACTCCCGGGTATCTGTTATTCTATATATAAACCCCCCGAACCCCTCGATTAGATTCCAGTCTGTAACTCACTCCCGGGTATCTGTTATTCTATATATAAACCCCCGAACCCCTCGATTAGATTCCAGTCTGTCACTCACTCCCGAGTATCTGTTATTCTATATATAAACCCCCGCGAACCCCTCGATTAGATTCCAGCCTGGAACTCACTCCCGGGTATCTGTTATTCTATATATAAACCCCCCCGAACCCCTCGATTAGATTTCAGTCTGTAACTCACTCCCGGGTATCTGTTATTCGATATATAAACCCCCCAAACCCCTCGATTAGATTCCAGTCTGTAACTCACTCCCGGGTATCTGTTATTCTATATATAAACCCCCCGAACCCCTCGATTAGATTCCAGTCTGTAACTCACTCCCGGGTATCTGTTATTCGATTTATAAACCCCCCGAACCCCTCGATTAGATTCCAGTCTGTAACTCACTCCCGGGTATCTGTTATTCTATATATAAACCCCCCGAACCCCTCAATTAGATTCCAGCCTGTAACTCACTCCCGGGTATCTGTTATTCTATATATAAACCCCCCGAACCCCTCGATTAGATTCCAGTCTGTAACTCACTCCCGGGTATCTGTTATTCTATATATAAACCCCCCCCGAACCCCTCGATTAGATTCCAGTCTGTAACTCACTCCCGGGTATCTGTTATTCTACATATAAACCCCCCGAACCCCTCGATTGGATTCCAGTCTGTAACTCACTCCCGGGTATCTGTTATTCTATATATAAACCCCCCGAACCCCTCGATTAGATTCCAGTCTGTAACTCACTCCCGGGTATCTGTTATTCTATATATAAACCCCACGAACCCCTCGATTAGATTCCAGTCTGCAACTCACTCCCGGGTATCTGTTATTCTATATATAAACCCCCCGAATCCCTCGATTAGATTCCAGTCTGTAACTCACTCCCGGGTATCTGTTATTCTATATATAAACCCCCCGAACCCCTCGATTAGATTCCAGTCTGTAACTCACTCCCGGGTATCTGTTATTCTATATATAAACCCCCCGAACCCCTCGATTAGATTCCAGTCTGTAACTCACTCCCGGGTATCTGTTATTCTATATATAAACCCCCGAACCCCTCGATTAGATTCCAGTCTGTAACTCACTCCCGGGTATCTGTTATTCTATATATCAACCCCCCGAACCCATCGATTAGATTCCAGTCTGTAACTCACGCCCGGGTATCTGTTATTCAATATATAAACCCCCTGAACCCCTCGATTAGATTCCAGTCTGTAACTCACTCCCGGGTATCTGTTATTCTATATATAAACCCCCCGAACCCCTCGATTAGATTCCAGTCTGTAACTCACTCCCGGGTATCTGTTATTCTATATATAAACCCCCCGAACCCCTCGATTAGATTCCAGTCTGTAACTCACTCCCGGGTATCTGTTATTCTATATATAAACCCCCCGAACCCCTCGATTAGATTCCAGTCTGTAACTCACTCCCGGGTATCTGTTATTCTATATATAAACCCCCCGAACCCCTCGAATAGATTCCAGTCTGTAACTCACTCCCGGGTATCTGTTATTCTATATATAAATCCCCGAACCCCTCGATTAGATTCCAGTCTGTCACTCACTCCCGGGTATCTGTTATTCTATATATAAACCCCCCGAACCCCTCGATTAGATTCCAGTCTGTAACTCACTCCCGGGTATCTGTTATTCTATATATAAACCCCCCGAACCCCTCGATTAGATTCCAGTCTGTAACTCACACCCGGGTATCTGTTATTCTATATATAAACCCCCCGAACCCCTCGATTAGATTCCAGTCTGCAACTCACTCCCGGGTATCTGTTATTCTATATATAAACCCCCCGAACCCCTCGATTAGATTCCAGTCTGTAACTCACTCCCGGGTATCTGTTATTCTATATATAAACCCCCCGAACCCCTCGATTAGATTCCAGTCTGTAACTCACTCCCGGGTATCTGTGATTCTATATATAAACCCCCCGAACCCCTCGATTAGATTCCAGTCTGTAACTCACTCCCGGGTATCTGTTATTCTATATATAAACCCCCCGAACCCCTCGATTAGATTCCAGTCTGTAACTCACTCCCGGGTATCTGTTATTCTACAAAAAAGCCCCCCGATCCCCTCGATTAGATTCCAGTCTGTAACTCACTCCCGGTTATCTGTTATTCTATATATAAACCCCCCGAACCCCTCGATTAGATTCCAGTCTGTAACTCACTCCCGGGTATCTGTTATTCTATATATAAACCCACCGAACCCCTCGATCAGATTCCAGCCTGTAACTCACTCCCGGGTATCTGTTATTCTATATATAAACCCCCCGAACCCCTCGATTAGATTCCAGTCTGTAACTCACTCCCAGGTATCTGTTATTCTATATATAAACCCACCCGAACCCCTCGATGAGATTCCAGTCTGTAACTCACTCCCGGGTATCTGTTATTCTATACATAAACCCCCCGAACCCCTCGATTAGATTCCAGTCTGTAACTCACTCCCGGGTATCTGTTATTCTATATATAAACCCCCCGAACCCCTCGATTAGATTCCAGTCTGTAACTCACTCCCGGATATCTGTTATTCTATATATAAACCCCCCGAACCCCTCGATTAGATTCCAGCCTGCAACTCACTCCCGGATATCTGTTATTCTATATATAAACCCCCCGAACCCCTTGATTAGATTCCAGCCTGTAACTCACTTCCGGGTATCTGTTATTCTATATATAAACCCCCCGAACCCCTCGATTAGATTCCAGCCTGTAACTCACTCCCGGGTATCTGTTATTCTATATATAAACCCCCCGAACCCCTCGATTAGATTCCAGTCTGTAACTCACTCCCGGGTATCTGTTATTCTATATATAAACCTCCCCGAACCCCTCGATTGGATTCCAGTCTGTAACTCACTCCTGGGTATCTGTTATTCTATATATAAACCTCCCCGAACCCCTCGATTAGATTCCAGTCTGTAACTCACTCCCGGGTATCTGTTATTCTATATATAAACCCCCCGAACCCCTCGATTAGATTCCAGTCTGTAACTCACTCCCGGGTATCCGTTATTCTATATATAAACCCCCCGAACCCCTCGATTAGATTCCAGTCTGTAACTCACTCACGGGTATCTGTTATTCTGTATATAAACCCACCGAACCCCTCGATTAGATTCCAGTCTGTAACTCACTCCCGGGTATCTGTTATTCTATATATAAACCCCCGCCTGAACCCGTCGATTAGATTCCAGTCTGTAACTCACTCCCGGGTGTCTGTTATTCTATATATAAACCCCCGCCTGAACCCCTCGATTAGATTCCAGCCTGTAACTCACTCCCGGGTATCTGTTATTCTATGTATAAACCCCCGCCTGAACCCCTCTATTAGATTCCAGTCTGTAACTCACTCCCGGGTATCTGTTATTCTATATATAAACCCCCCGAACCCCTCGATTAGATTCCAGCCTGTAACTCACTCCCGGGTATCTGTTATTCTATATATAAACCCCCCGAACCCCTCGATTAGATTCCAGTCTGTAACTCACTCCCGGGTATCTGTTATTCTATATATAAACCCCCCGAACCCCTCGATTAGATTCCAGTCTGTAACTCACTCCCGGGTATCTGTTATTCTATATATAAACCCCCCGAACCCCTCGATTAGATTCCAGTCTGTAACTCACTCCCGGGTATCTGTTATTCTATATATAAACCCCCCTGAACCCCTCGATTAGATTCCAGTCTGTAACTCACACCCGGGTATCTGTTATTCTATATATAAACCCCCGAACCCCTCGATTAGATTCCAGTCTGTAACTCACTCCCGGGTATCTGTTATTCTATATGTAAACCCCCCGAACCCCTCGATTAGATTCCAGTCTGTAACTCACTCCTGGGTATCTGTTATTCTATATATAAACCCCCCGAACCCCTCGATTAGATTCCAGTCTGTAACTCACTCCCGGGTATCTGTTATTCTATATATAAACCCCCCCGAACCCCTCGATTAGATTCCAGTCTGTAACTCACTCCCGGGTATCTGTTATTCTATATATAAACCCCCCCGAACCCCTCGATTAGATTCCAGTCTCACTCACTCCCGGGTATCTGTTATTCTATATATAAACCCCCCGAACCCCTCGATGAGATTCCAGTCTGTAACTCACTCCTGGGTATCTGTTATTCTATATATAAACCCCCCGAACCCCTCTATTAGATTCCAGCCTGTAACTCACTCCCGGGTATCTGTTATTCTATATATAAACCCCCCGAAACCCTCGATTAGATTCCAGTCTGTAACTCACTCCCGGGTATCTGTTATTCTATATATAAACCCCCCGAACCCCTCGATTAGATTCCAGTCTGTAACTCACTCCCGGGTATCTGTTATTCTAAATATAAACCCCCCGAACCCCTCGATTAGATTCCAGTCTGTAACTCACTCCCGGGTATCTGTTATTCTAAATATAAACCCCCCGAACCCCTCGATTAGATTCCAGTCTGTAACTCACTCCCGGGTATCTGTTATTCTAAATATAAACCCCCCTAACCCCTCGATTAGATTCCAGTCTGTAACTCACTCCCGGGTATCTGTTATTCTGTATATAAACCCCCCGAACCCCTCGATTAGATTCCAGTCTGTAACTCACTCCCGGGTATCTGTTATTCTATATATAAACCCCCCGAACCCCTCGATTAGATTCCAGTCTGTAACTCACTCCCGGGTATCTGTTATTCTGTATATAAACCCCCCGAAACCCTCGATTAGATTCCAGTCTGTAACTCACTCCCGGGTATCTGTTATTCTATATATAAACCCCCCGAACCCCTCGATTAGATTCCAGTCTGTAACTCACTCCCGGGTATCTGTTATTCTAAATATAAACCCCCCGAACCCCTCGATTAGATTCCAGTCTGTAACTCACTCCCGGGTATCTGTTATTCTAAATATAAACCCCCCGAACCCCTCGATTAGATTCCAGTCTGTAACTCACTCCCGGGTATCTGTTATTCTATATATAAACCCCCCGAACCCCTCGATTAGATTCCAGCCTGTAACTCACTCCCGGGTATCTGTTATTCTATATATAAACCCCCCGAAACCCTCGATTCGATTCCAGTCTGTAACTCACTCCCGGGTATCTGTTATTCTTTTTATAAACCCCCCGAACCCCTCGATTAGATTCCAGTCTGTAACTCACTCCCGGGTATCTGTTATTCTATATATAAACCCCCCGAACCCCTCGATGAGATTCCAGTCTGTAACTCACTCCCGGGTATCTGTTATTCTATATATAAACCCCCCGAACCCCTCGATTAGATTCCAGTCTGGAACTCACTCCCGGGTATCTGTTATTCTATATGTAAACCCCCCGAACCCCTCGATTAGATTCCAGTCTGTAACTCACTCCCGGGTATCTGTTATTCTATATATAAACCCCCCGAACCCCTCGATTAGATTCCAGTCTGTAACTCACTCCCGGGTATCTGTTATTCTATATATAAACCCCCCGAACCCCTCGATTAGATTCCAGTCTGTAACTCACTCCCGGGTATCCGTTATTCTATATATAAACCCCCCGAACCCCTCGATTAGATTCCAGTCTGTAACTCACTCCCGGGTATCTGTTATTCTGTATATAAACCCCCCGAACCCCTCGATTAGATTCCAGTCTGTAACTCACTCCCGGGTATCTGTTATTCTATATATAAACCCCCGCCTGAACCCCTCGATTAGATTCCAGTCTGTAACTCACTCCCGGGTATCTGTTATTCTATATATAAACCCCCGCCTGAACCCCTCGATTAGATTCCAGCCTGTAACTCACTCCCGGGTATCTGTTATTCTATATATAAACCCCCGCCTGAACCCCTCGATTAGATTCCAGTCTGTAACTCACTCCCGGGTATCTGTTATTCTAAATATAAACCCCCCGAACCCCTCGATTAGATTCCAGTCTGTAACTCACTCCCGGGTATCTGTTATTCTAAATATAAACCCCCCGAACCCCTCGATTAGATTCCAGTCTGTAACTCACTCCCGGGTATCTGTTATTCTGTATATAAACCCCCCGAACCCCTCGATTAGATTCCAGTCTGTAACTCACTCCCGGGTATCTGTTATTCTATATATAAACCCCCCGAACCCCTCGATTAGATTCCAGTCTGTAACTCACTCCCGGGTATCTGTTATTCTGTATATAAACCCCCCGAAACCCTCGATTAGATTCCAGTCTGTAACTCACTCCCGGGTATCTGTTATTCTATATATAAACCCCCCGAACCCCTCGATTAGATTCCAGTCTGTAACTCACTCCCGGGTATCTGTTATTCTAAATACAAACCCCCCGAACCCCTCGATTAGATTCCAGTCTGTAACTCACTCCCGGGTATCTGTTATTCTAAATATAAACCCCCCGAACCCCTCGATTAGATTCCAGTCTGTAACTCACTCCCGGGTATCTGTTATTCTAAATATAAACCCCCCGAACCCCTCGATTAGATTCCAGTCTGTAACTCACTCCCGGGTATCTGTTATTCTATATATAAACCCCCCGAACCCCTCGATTAGATTCCAGCCTGTAACTCACTCCCGGGTATCTGTTATTCTATATATAAACCCCCCGAAACCCTCGATTCGATTCCAGTCTGTAACTCACTCCCGGGTATCTGTTATTCTTTTTATAAACCCCCCGAACCCCTCGATTAGATTCCAGTCTGTAACTCACTCCCGGGTATCTGTTATTCTATATATAAACCCCCCGAACCCCTCGATGAGATTCCAGTCTGTAACTCACTCCCGGGTATCTGTTATTCTATATATAAACCCCCCGAACCCCTCGATTAGATTCCAGTCTGTAACTCACTCCCGGGTATCTGTTATTCTATATATAAACCCCCCGAACCCCTCGATTAGATTCCAGTCTGGAACTCACTCCCGGGTATCTGTTATTCTATATATAAACCCCCCGAACCCCTCGATTAGATTCCAGTCTGTAACTCACTCCCGGGTATCTGTTATTCTATATATAAACCCCCCGAACCCCTCGATTAGATTCCAGTCTGTAACTCACTCCCGGGTATCTGTTATTCTATATATAAACCCCCCCCGAACCCCTCGATTAGATTCCAGTCTGTAACTCACTCCCGGGTATCTGTTATTCTATATGTAAACCCCCCGAACCCCTCGATTAGATTCCAGTCTGTAACTCACTCCCGGGTATCTGTTATTCTAAATATAAACCCCCCCGAACCCCTCGATTAGATTCCAGTCTGGAACTCACTCCCGGGTATCTGTTATTCTATATATAAAGTCCCCTGAACCACTCGATTAGATTCCAGTCTGTAACTCACTCCCGGGTATCTGTTATTCTATATATAAACCCCCCGAACCCCTCGATTAGATTCCAGTCTGTAACTCACTCCCGGGTATCTGTTATTCTATATACAAACCCCCCGAACCCCTCGATTAGATTCCAGTCTGTAACTCACTCCCGGGTATCTGTTATTCTATATATAAACCCCCCCGAACCCCTCGATTAGATTCCAGTCTGTAACTCACTCCCGGGTATCTGTTATTCTATATATAAACCCCCCCGAACCCCTCGATTAGATTCCTGTCTGTAACACACTCCCGGGTATCTGTTATTCTATATATAAACCCCCCCGAACACCTCGATTAGATTCCAGTCTGGAACTCAGTCCCGGGTATCTGTTATTCGATATATAAACCCCCCGAACCCCTCGATTAGATTCCAGTCTGTAACTCACTCCCGGGTATCTGTTATTCTATATATAAACCCTCCGAACCCCTCAATTAGATTCCAGTCTGTAACTCACTCCCGGGTATCTGTTATTCTATATATAAACCCCCCCGAACCCCTCGATTAGATTCCAGTCTGGAACTCCCTCCCGGGTATGTGTTATTCTATATATAAACCCCCCGAACCCCTCGATTAGATTCCAGTCTGTAACTCACTCCCGGGTATCTGTTATTCTCTGTATAAACCGCCCGAACCCCTCGATTAGATTCCAGTCTGTAACTCACTCCCGGGTATCTGTTATTCTGTATATAAACCCCCCGAACCCCTCGATTAGATTCCAGTCTGTAACTCACTCCCGGGTATCTGTTATTCTGTATATAAACCCCCCCGAACCCTTCGATTAGATTCCAGTCTGTGACTCACTCCCGGGTATCTGTTATTCTATATATAAACCCCCCGAACCCCTCCATTAGATTCCAGTCTGTGACTCACTCCCGGGTATCTGTTATTCTATATATAAACCCCCCGAACCCCTCGATTAGATTCAAGCCTGTAACTCACTCCCGGGTATCTGTTATTCTATATATAAACCCCTCGAACCCCTCGATCAGATTCCAGTCTGTAACTCACTCCCGGGTATCTGTTATTCTATATGTAAACCCCCCGAACCCCTCGATTAGATTCCAGTCTGTAACTCACTCCCGGGTATCTGTTATTCTATATATAAACCCCCCGAACCCCTCGATTAGATTCCAGTCTGTAACTCACTCCCGGGTATCTGTTATTCTATATATAAACCCCCCGAACCCCTCGATTAGATTCCAGTCTGTAACTCACTCCCGGGTATCTGTTATTCTATATATAAACCCCACCGAACCCCTCGATTAGATTCCAGTCTGTAACTCACTCCCGGGTATCTGTTATTCTATATATAAACCCCCCGAACCCCTCGATTAGATTCCAGTCTGTAACTCACTCCCGGGTATCTGTTATTCTATATATAAACCCCCTCGAACCCCTCGATTAGATTCCAGTCAGTAACTCACTCCCGGGTATCTGTTATTCTAAATATAAACCCCCCGAACCCCTCGATTAGATTCCAGTCTGGAACTCACTCCCGGGTATCTGTTATTCTATATATAAACCCCCCTGAACCCCTCGATTAGATTCCAGTCTGTAACTCACTCCCGGGTATCTGTTATTCTATATATAAACCCCCCGAACCCCTCGATTCGATTCCAGTCTGTAACTCACTCCCGGGTATCTGTTATTCTATATATAAACCCCCCGAACCCCTCGATTAGATTCCTGTCTGCAACACACTCCCGGGGATCTGTTATTCTTTATATCTACCCCCCGAACCCCTCGATTAGATTCCAGTCTGTAACTCACTCCCGGGTATCTGTTATTCTATATATAAACCCCCCCGAACCCCTCGATTAGATTCCAGTCTGTAACTCACTCCCGGGTATCTGTTATTCTATATATAAACCCCCCCGAACACCTCGATGAGATTCCAGTCTGTAACTCACTCCCGGGTATCTGTTATTCTAAAAATAAACCCTCCCGAACCCCTCGATTAGATTCCAGTCTGTAACTCAGTCCCGGGTATCTGTTATTCTATATATAAACCCCCCGAACCCCTCGATTAGATTCCAGCCTGTAACTCCCTCCCGGGTATGTGTTATTCTATATATAAACCCCCCGAACCCCTCGATTAGATTCCAGTCTGCAACTCACTCCCGGGTATCTGTTATTCTATATATAAACCCTCCGAACCCCTCGATTAGATTCCAGTCTGTAACTCACTCCCGGGTATCTGTTATTCTATATATAAACCCCCCGAACCCCTCGATTAGATTCCAGTCTGTAACTCACTCCCGGGTATCTGTTATTCTATATATAAACCCCCCCGAACCACTCGATTAGATTCCAGTCTGTAACTCCCTCCCGGGTATGTGTTGTTCTATATATAAACCCCCCGAACCCCTCGATTAGATTCCAGTCTGTAACTCACTCCCGGGTATCTGTTATTCTATATATAAACCGCCCGAACCCCTCGATTAGATTCCAGTCTGTAACTCACTCCCGGGTATCTGTCATTCTATATATAAACCCCCCGAACCCCTCGATTAGATTCCAGTCTGTAACTCACTCCCGGGTATCTGTTATTCTATCTATAAACCCCCCCGAGCCCCTCGATTAGATTCCAGTCTGTAACTCACTCCCGGGTATCTGTTATTCTTTATATAAACCCCCCGAACCCCTCGATTAGATTCCAGTCTGTAACTCACTCCCGGGTATCTGTTATTCTATATATAAACCCCCCGAACCCCTCGATTAGATTCCAGTCTGCAACTCACTCCCGGGTATCTGTTACTCTGTATATAAACCCCCCCGAACCCTTCGATTAGATTCCAGTCTGTGACTCACTCCCGGGTATCTGTTATTCTATATATAAACCCCCCGAACCCCTCCATTAGATTCCAGTCTGTAACTCACTCCTGGGTATCTGTTATTCTGTATATAAACCCCCCCGAACCCTTCGATTAGATTCCAGTCTGTGACTCACTCCCGGGTATCTGTTATTCTATATATAAACCCCCCGAACCCCTCGATTAGATTCAATCCTGTAACTCACTCCCGGGTATCTGTTATTCTAAAAATAAACCCCCCGAACCCCTCGATTAGATTCCAGTCTGTAACTCACTCCCGGGGATCTGTTATTCTATATATAAACCCCCCCGAACCCCTCGATTAGATTCCAGTCTGCAACTCACTCCCGGGTATCTGTTATTCTATATGTAAACCCCCCGAACCCCTCGATTAGATTCCAGTCTGTAACTCACTCCCGGGTATCTGTTATTCTAAATATAAACCCCCCGAACCCCTCGATTAGATTCCAGTCTGTAACTCACTCCCGGGTATCTGTTATTCTAAATATAAACCCCCCGAACCCCTCGATTAGATTCCAGTCTGTAACTCACTCCCGGGTATCTGTTATTCTATATATAAACCCCCCGAACCCCTCGATTAGATTCCAGTCTGTAACTCACTCCCGGGTATCTGTTATTCTATATATAAACCCCCCGAACCCCTCGATTAGATTCCAGCCTGTAACTCACTCCCGGGTATCTGTTATTCTATATATAAACCCCCCGAACCCCTCGATTAGATTCCAGTCTGTAACTCACTCCCGGGTATCTGTTATTCTATGAAAAACCCCCCGAACCCCTCGATTAGATTCCAGTCTGTAACTCACTCCCGGGTATCTGTTATTCTATATATAAACCCCCCGAACCCCTCGATTAGATTCCAGTCTGTAACTCACTCTCGGGTATCTGTTATTCTATATATAAACCCCCCGAACCCCTCGATTAGATTCCAGTCTGTAACTCACTCCCGGGTATCTGTTATTCTATATATAAACCCCCCCGAACCCCTCGATTAGATTCCAGTCTGTAACTCACTCCCGGGTATCTGTTATTCTATATATAAACCCCCCTGAACCCCTCGATTAGATTCCAGTCTGTAACTCACTCCCGGGTATCTGTTATTCTAAATGTAAACCCCCCCGAACCCCTCGATTCGATTCCAGTCTGTAACTCACTCCCGGGTATCTGTTATTCTATATATAAACCCCCCGAACCCCTCGATTAGATTCCAGTCTGTAACTCACTCCCGGGTATCTGTTATTCTATATATAAACCTCCCCGAACCCCTCGATTAGATTCCTGTCTGTAACTCACTCCCGGGTATCTGTTATTCTATATATAAACCCCCCGAACCCCTCGATTAGATTCCAGTCTGTAACTCACTCCCGGGGATCTGTTATTCTACATATAAACCCCCCCGAACCCCTCGATTAGATTCCAGTCTGTAACTCACTCCCGGGTATCTGTTATTCTATATATAAACCCCCCCCGAACCCCTCGATTAGATTCCAGTCTGTAACTCACTCCCGGGTATCTGTTATTCTATATATAAACCCCCCCGAACCCCTCGATTAGATTCCTGTCTGTTACACACTCCCGGGTATCTGTTATTCTATATATAAACCCCCCGAACCCCTCGATTAGATTCCAGTCTGTAACTCACTCCCGGGTATCTGTTATTCTATATATAAACCCCCCGAACCCCTCGATTAGATTCCAGTCTGTAACTCACTCCCGGGTATCTGTTATTCTATCTATAAACCCCCCCGAACCCCTCGATTAGATTCCAGTCTGTAACTCACTCCCGGGTATCTGTTATTCTATATATAAACCCCCCCGAACCCCTCGATTAGATTCCAGTCTGTAACTCACTCCCGGGTATCTGTTATTCTATATATAAACCCCCCGAACCCCTCGATTAGATTCCAGTCTGTAACTCACTCCCGGGTATCTGTTATTCTATATATAAACCCCCCGAACCCCTCGATTAGATTCCAGTCTGTAACTCACTCCCGGGTATCTGTTATTCTAAAAATAAACCCCCCGAACCCCTCGATTAGATTCCAGTCTGTAACTCACTCCCGGGTATCTGTTATTCGATATATAAACCCCCCGAACCAATCGATTAGATTCCAGTCTGTAACTCACTCCCGGGTATCTGTTATTCTATATATAAACCCCCCGAACCCCTCGATTAGATTCCAGTCTGTAACTCACTCCCGGGTATCTGTTATTCTATATATAAACCCTCCGAACCCCTCAATTAGATTCCAGTCTGTAACTCACTCCCGGGTATCTGTTATTCTATATATACACCCCCCGAACCCCTCGATTAGATTCCAGTCTGTAACTCCCTCCCGGGTATGTGTTATTCTATATATAAACCCCCCGAACCCCTCGATTAGATTCCAGTCTGTAACTCACTCCCGGGTATCTGTTATTCTATATATAAACCCCCCCGAACCCCTCGATTAGATTCCAGTCTGTAACTCACTCCCGGGCATCTGTTATTCTATATATAAACCCCCCGAACCCCTCGATTAGATTCCAGTCTGTAACTCACTCCCGGGTATCTGTTATTCTATATATAAACCCCCCCGAACCCCTCGATTAGATTCCAGTCTGTAACTCACTCCCGGGTATCTGTTATTCTATATATAAACCCCCCGAACCCCTCGATTAGATTCCAGTCTGTAACTCACTCCCGGGTATCTGTTATTCTATATATAAACCCCCCGAACCCCTCGATTAGATTCCAGTCTGCAACTCACTCCCGGGTATCTGTTATTCTATATATAAACCCCCCGAACCCCTCGATTAGATTCCAGTCTGTAACTCACTCCCGGGTATCTGTTATTCTATATATAAACCCCCCCGAACCCTTCGATTAGATTCCAGTCTGTGACTCACTCCCGGGTATCTGTTATTCTTTATATAAACCCCCCCGAACCCCTCGATTAGATTCCAGTCTGTAACTCACTCCCGGGTATCTGTTATTCTATATATAAACCCCCCCGAACCCCTCGATTAGATTCCAGTCTGTAACTCACTCCCGGGTATCTGTTATTCTATATATAAACCCCC
Source organism: Heptranchias perlo (assembly GCF_035084215.1). NCBI lineage: Eukaryota > Metazoa > Chordata > Chondrichthyes > Hexanchiformes > Hexanchidae > Heptranchias > Heptranchias perlo. The sequence continues at coordinate 60,642 of NW_027139560.1, forward strand.
CGAACCCCTCCATTAGATTCCAGTCTGTAACTCACTCCCGGGTATCTGTTATTCTATATATAAACCCCCCGAACCCCTCGATTAGATTCCAGTCTGTAACTCACTCCCGGGTATCTGTTATTCTATATATAAACCCCCCGAACCCCTCGATTAGATTCCAGTCTGTAACTCACTCCCGGGTATCTGTTATTCTATATATAAACCCCCCGAACCCCTCGATTAGATTCCAGTCTGTAACTCACTCCCGGGTATCTGTTATTCTATATATAAACCCCTCGAACCCCTCGATTAGATTCCAGTCTGTAACTCACTCCCGGGTATCTGTTATTCTACATATAAACCCCCCGAACCCCTCGATTAGATTCCAGTCTGTAACTCACTCCCGGGTATCTGTTATTCTATATATAAACCCCCCGAACCCCTCGATTAGATTCCAGTCTGTAACTCACTCCCGGGTATCTGTTATTCTATATACAAACCCCCTGAACCCCTCGATTAGATTCCAGTCTGTAACTCACTCCCGGGTATCTGTTATTCTATATATAAACCCCCCGAACCCCTCGATTAGATTCCAGTCTGTAACTCACTCCCAGGTATCTGTTATTCTATATATAAACCCCCCGAACCCCTCGATTAGATTCCAGTCTGTAACTCACTCCCGGGTATCTGTTATTCTATATATAAACCCCCCCGAACCCTTCGATTAGATTCCAGTCTGTGACTCACTCCCGGGTATCTGTTATTCTATATATAAACCCCCCCGAACCCTTCGATTAGATTCCAGTCTGTGACTCACTCCCGGGTATCTGTTATTCTATATATAAACCCCCCGAACCCCTCGATTAGATTCAAGCCTGTAACTCACTCCCGGGTATCTGTTATTCTATATATAAACCCCTCGAACCCCTCGATCAGATTCCAGTCTGTAACTCACTCCCGGGTATCTGTTATTCTATATATAAACCCCCCGAACCCCTCGATTAGATTCCAGTCTGTAACTCACTCCCGGGTATCTGTTATTCTATATATAAAACCCTCGAACCCCTCGATTAGATTCCAGTCTGTAACTCACTTCCGGGAATCTGTTATTCTATATATAAACCCCCCCGAACCCCTCGATTAGATTCCAGTCTGTAACTCACTCCCGGGTATCTGTTATTCGATATATAAACCCCCCGAACCCCTCGATTAGATTCCAGTCTGTAACTCACTCCCGGGTATCTGTTATTCTATATATAAACCCCCCCGAACCCCTCGATTAGATTACAGTCTGTAACTCACTCCCGGGTATCTGTTATTCTATATATAAACCCCCCCGAACCCCTCGATTAGATTACAGTCTGTAACTCACTCCCGGGTATCTGTTATTCTATATATAAACCCCCTCGAACCCCTCGATTAGATTCCAGTCTGTAACTCACTCCCGGGGATCTGTTATTCTATATATAAACCCCCCGAACCCCTCGATTAGATTCCAGTCTGTAACTCACTCCCGGGTATCTGTTATTCTATATATAAACCCCCCGAACCCCTCGATTAGATTCCAGTCTGTAACTCACTCCCGGGTATCTGTTATTCTATATATAAACCCCCCGAACCCCTCGATTAGATTCCAGTCTGTAACTCACTCCCGGGTATCTGTTATTCTATATATAAACCCCCCGAACCCCTCGATTAGATTCCAGTCTGTAACTCACTCCCGGGTATCTGTTATTCTATATATAAACCCCCCCCGAACCCCTCGATTAGATTGCAGTCTGTAACTCACTCCCGGGTATCTGTTATTCTATATATGAACCCCCCGAACCCCTCGATTAGATTCCAGTCTGCAACTCACTCCCGGGTATCTGTTATTCTATATATAAACCCCCCGAACCCCTCGATTAGATCCCAGTCTGTAACTCACTCCCGGGTATCTGTTATTCTATATATAAACCCCCCGAAACCCTCGATTAGATTCCAGTCTGTAACTCACTCCCGGGTATCTGTTATTCTATAAATAAACCCCCCCCGAACCCCTCGATTAGATTCCAGTCTGTAACTCACTCCCGGGTATCTGTTATTCTATATATAAACCCCCCGAACCCCTCGATTAGATTCCAGTCTGTAACTCACTCCCGGGTATCTGTTATTCTATATATAAACCCCCCGAACCCCTCGATTAGATTCCAGTCTGTAACTCACTCCCGGGTATCTGTTATTCTATATATAAACCCCCCGAACCCCTCGATTAGATTCCAGTCTGTAACTCACTCCCGGGTATCTGTTATTCTATATATAAACCCCCCGAACCCCTCGATTAGATTCCAGTCTGTAACTCACTCCCGGGTATCTGTTATTCTATATATAAACCCCCCCGAACCCTTCGATTAGATTCCAGTCTCACTCACTCCCGGGTATCTGTTATTCTATATATAAACCCCCCGAACCCCTCGATTAGATTCCAGTCTGTAACTCACTCCCGGGTATCTGTTATTCTATATATAAACCCCCCGAACCCCTCGATTAGATTCCAGTCTGTAACTCACTCCCGGGTATCTGTTATTCTATATATAAACCCCCCGAACCCCTCGATTAGATTCCAGCCTGTAACTCACTCCCGGGTATCTGTTATTCTATATATAAACCCCCCCGAACCCCTCGATTAGATTCCAGTCTGTAACTCACTCCCGGGTATCTGTTATTCTATATATGAACCCCCCCGAACCCCTCGATTAGATTCCAGTCTGTAACTCACTCCCGGGTATCTGTTATTCTATATATAAACCCCCCGAACACCTCGATTAGATTCCAGTCTGTAACTCACTCCCGGGTATCTGTTATTCTATATATAAACCCCCCCGAACCCCTCGATTAGATTCCAGTCTGTAACTCACTCCCGGGTATCTGTTATTCTATATATAAACCCCCCCGAACCCCTCGATTAGATTCCAGTCTGTAACTCACTCCCGGGTATCTGTTATTCTATATATAAACCCCCCGAACCCCTCGATTAGATTCCAGTCTGTAACTCACTCCCGGGTATCTGTTATTCTATATATAAACCCCCCGAACCCCTCGATTAGATTCCAGTCTGTAACTCACTCCCGGGTATCTGTTGTTCTATATATAAACCCCCCGAACCCCTCGATTAGATTCGAGTCTGTAACTCACTCCCGGGTATCTGTTATTCTATATATAAACCCCCCCGAACCCCTCGATTAGATTCGAGTCTGTAACTCACTCCCGGGTATCTGTTATTCTATATATAAACCCCCCCGAACCCCTCGATTAGATTCCAGTCTGTAACTCACTCCCGGGTATCTGTTATTCTATATATAAACCCCCCCGAACCCCTCGATTAGATTCCAGTCTGTAACTCACTCCCGGGTATCTGTTATTCTATATATAAACCCTCCGAACCCCTCGATTAGATTCCAGTCTGTAACTCACTCCCGGGTATCTGTTATTCTATATATAAACACCCCGAACCCCTCGATTAGATTCCAGTCTGTAACTCCCTCCCGGGTATCTGTTATTCTATATATAAACCCCCCGAACCCCTCGATTAGATTCCAATCTGTAACTCACTCTCGGGTATCTGTTATTCTATATATAAACCCCCCGAACCCCTCGATTAGATTCCAGTCTGTAACTCACTCCCGGGTATCTGTTATTCTCTTTATAAACCCCCCGAACCCCTCGATTGGATTCCAGTCTGTAACTCACTCCCGGGTATCTGTTATTCCATATATAAACCCCCCGAACCCCTCGATTAGATTCCAGTCTGTAACTCACTCCCGGGTATCTGTTATTCCATATATAAACCCCCCGAACCCCTCGATTAGATTCCAGTCTGTAACTCACTCCCGGGTATCTGTTATTCTATATATAAACCCCCCGAACCCCTCGATTAGATTCCAGTCTGTAACTCACTCCCGGGTATCTGTTATTCTATATATAAACCCCCCGAACCCCTCGATTAGATTCCAGTCTGTAACTCACTCCCGGGTATCTGTTATTCTATATATAAACCCCCCGAACCCCTCGATTAGATTCCAGTCTGTAACTCACTCCCGGGTATCTGTTATTCTATATATAAACCCCCCGAACCCCTCGATTAGATTCCAGTCTGTAACTCACTCCCGGGTATCTGTTATTCTATATATAAACCCCCCGAACCCCTCGATTAGATTCCAGTCTGTAACTCACTCCCGGGTATCTGTTATTCAATATATAAACCCCCCCGAACCCCTCGATTAGATTCCAGTCTGTAACTCACCCCCGGGTATCTGTTATTCTATATATAAACCCCCCCGAACCCCTCGATTAGATTCCAGTCTGTAACTCACTCCCGGGTATCTGTTATTCTATATATAAACCCCCCGAACCCCTCGATTAGATTCCAGTCTGTAACTCACTGCCGGGTATCTGTTATTCTATATATAAACCCCCCGAACCCCTCGATTAGATTCCAGTCTGTAACTCACTCCCGGGTATCTGTTATTCTATATATAAACCCCCCGAACCCCTCGATTAGATTCCAGTCTGTAACTCACTCCCGGGTATCTGTTATTCTATATATAAACCCCCCCGAACCCCTCGATTAGATTCCAGCCTGTAACTCACTCCCGGGTATCTGTTATTCTATATATAAACCCCCCGAACCCCTCGATTAGATTCCAGTCTGTAACTCACTCCCGGGGATCTGTTATTCTATATATAAACCCCCCGAACCCCTCGATTAGATTCCAGTCTGTAACTCACTCCCGGGGATCTGTTATTCTATATATAAACCCCCCCGAAGCCCTCGATTAGATTCCAGTCTGTAACTCACTCCCGGGTATCTGTTATTCTATATATAAACCCCCCGAACCCCTCGATTAGATTCCAGTCTGTAACTCACTCCCGGGTATCTGATGTTCTATATATAAACCCCCCCGAACCCCTCGATTAGATTCCAGTCTGTAACTCACTCCCGGGTATCTGTTATTCTATATATAAACCCCCCGAACCCCTCGATTAGATTCCAGTCTGTAACTCACTGCCGGGTATCTGTTATTCTATATATAAACCCCCCCGAACCCCTCGATTAGATTCCAGTCTGTAACTCACTCCCGGGTATCTGTTATTCTATATATAAACCCCCCGAACCCCTCGATTAGATTCCAGTCTGTAACTCACTCCCGGGTATCTGTTATTCTATATATAAACCCCCCCGAACCCCTCGATTAGATTCCAGTCTGCAACTCACTCCCGGGTATCTGTTATTCTATATATAAACCCCCCGAACCCCTCGATTAGATTGCAGTCTGTAACTCACTCCCGGGTATCTGTTATTCTATATATAAACCCCCCGAACCCCTCGATTAGATTCCAGTCTGTAACTCACTCCCGGGTATCTGTTATTCTATATATAAACCCCCCGAAACCCTCGATTAGATTCCAGTCTGTAACTCACTCCCGGGTATCTGTTATTCTATAAATAAACCCCCCCCGAACCCCTCGATTAGATTCCAGTCTGTAACTCACTCCCGGGTATCTGTTATTCTATATATAAACCCCCCGAACCCCTCGATTAGATTCCAGTCTGTAACTCACTCCCGGGTATCTGTTATTCTATATATAAACCCCCCGAACCCCTCGATTAGATTCCAGTCTGTAACTCACTCCCGGGTATCTGTTATTCAATATATAAACCCCCCCGAACCCCTCGATTAGATTCCAGTCTCACTCACTCCCGGGTATCTGTTATTCTATATATAAAATCCCCGAACCCCTCGATTAGATTCCAGTCTGTAACTCACTCCCGGGTATCTGTTATTCTATATATAAATCCCCGAACCCCTCGATTAGATTCCAGTCTGTAACTCACTCCCGGGTATCTGTTATTCTATATATAAAACCCCCGAACCCCTCGATTAGATTCCAGTCTGTAACTCACTCCCGGGTATCTGTTATTCTATATATAAACCCCCCCGAACCCCTCGATTAGATTCCAGTCTCACTCACTCCCGGGTATCTGTTATTCTATATATAAACCCCCCGAACCCCTCGATGAGATTCCAGTCTGTAACTCACTCCCGGGTATCTGTTATTCTATATATAAACCCCCCGAACCCCTCGATTAGATTCCAGTCTGTAACTCACTCCCGGGTATCTGTTATTCTATATATAAACCCCCCGAACCCCTCGATTAGATTCCAGTCTGTAACTCACTCCCGGGTATCTGTTATTCTATATATAAACCCCCCGAACCCCTCGATCAGATTCCAGTCTGCAACTCACTCCCGGGTATCTGTTATTCTATATGTGAACCCCCCGAACCCCTCGATTAGATTCCCGTCTGTAACTCACTCCCGGGTATCTGTTATTCTATATATAAACCCCCCGAACCCCTCGATTAGATTCCCGTCTGTAACTCACTCCCGGGTATCTGTTATTCTATATATAAACCCCCCGAACCCCTCGATTAGATTCCAGTCTGTAACTCACACCCGGGTATCTGTTATTCTATATATAAACCCCCCCGAACCCCTCGATGAGATTCCAGTCTGTAACTCACTCCCGGGTATCTGTTATTCTATATATAAACCCCCCGAACCCCTCGATTAGATTCCAGTCTGTAACTCACTCCCGGGTATCTGTCATTCTATATATAAACCCCCCGAACCCCTCAATTAGATTCCAGTCTGTAACTCACTCCCGGGTATCTGTTATTCTATATATAAACCCCCCGAACCCCTCGATTAGATTCCAGTCTGGAACTCACTCCCGGGATTCTGTTATTCTATATATAAACCCCCCGAACCCCTCGATTAGATTCCAGTCTGCAACTCACTCCCGGGTATCTGTTATTCTATATATAAACCCCCCGAACCCCTCGATTAGATTCCAGTCTGCAACTCACTCCCGGGTATCTGTTATTCTATATATAAACCCCCCGAACCCCTCGATTAGATTCCAGTCTGTAACTCACTCCCGGGTATCTGTTATTCTATATATAAACCCCCCCGAACCCCTCGATTAGATTCCAGTCTGTAACTCACTCCCGGGTATCTGTTATTCTATATATAAACCCCCCCGAACCCCTCGATTAGATTCCAGTCTGTAACTCACTGCCGGGTATCTGTTATTCTATATATAAACCCCCCGAACCCCTCGATTAGATTCCAGCCTGTAACTCACTCCCAGGTATCTGTTATTCTATATATAAACCCCCTCGAACCCCTCGATTCGCTTCCAGTCTGTAACTCACTCCCGGGGATCTGTTATTCTATATGTAAACCCCCCCGAACCCCTCGATTAGATTCCAGTCTGTAACTCACTCCCGGGTATCTGTTATTCTATATATAAACCCCCCGAACCCCTCGATTAGATTCCAGTCTGTAACTCACTCCCGGGTATCTGTTATTCTATATATAAACCCCCCCCGAACCCCTCGATTTGATTGCAGTCTGTAACTCACTCCCGGGTATCTGTTATTCTATATATAAACCCCCCCCGAACCCCTCGATTAGATTCCAGTCTGCAACTCACTCCCGGGTATCTGTTATTCTATATATGAACCCCCCGAACCCCTCGATTAGATTCCAGTCTGTAACTCACTCCCGGGTATCTGTTATTCTATATATAAACCCCCCGAACCCCTCGATTAGATTCCAGTCTGTAACTCACTCCCGGGTATCTGTTATTCTATATATAAACCCCTCGTACCCCTCGATTAGATTCCAGCCTGTAACTCACTCCCGGGTATCTGTTATTCTATATATAAACCCCCCGAACCCCTCGATTAGATTCCAGTCTGTAACTCACTCCCGGGTATCTGTTATTCTATATATAAACCCCCCGAAACCCTCGATTAGATTCCAGTCTGTAACTCACTCCCGGGTATCTGTTATTCTATAAATAAACCCCCCCGAACCCCTCGATTAGATTCCAGTCTGTAACTCACTCCCGGGTATCTGTTATTCTATATATAAACCCCCCGAACCCCTCGATTAGATTCCAGTCTGTAACTCACTCCCGGGTATCTGTTATTCTATATATAAACCCCCCGAACCCCTCGATTAGATTCCAGTCTGTAACTCACTCCCGGGTATCTGTTATTCTATATATAAACCCCCCCGAACCCCTCGATTAGATTCCAGTCTGTAACTCACTCCCGGGTATCTGTTATTCTATATATAAACCCCCCCGAACCCCTCGATTAGATTCCAGTCTCACTCACTCCCGGGTATCTGTTATTCTATATATAAACCCTCCGAACCCCTCGATTAGATTCCAGTCTGTAACTCACTCCCGGGTATCTGTTATTCTATATATAAACCCCCCGAACCCCTCGATTAGATTCCAGTCTGTAACTCACTCCCGGGTATCTGTTATTCTATATATAAAACCCCCGAACCCCTCGATTAGATTCCAGTCTGTAACTCACTCCCGGGTATCTGTTATTCTATATATAAACCCCCCGAACACCTCGATTAGATTCCAGCCTGTAACTCACTCCCGGTTATCTGTTATTCTATATATAAACCCCCCGAACCCCTCGATTAGATTCCAGCCTGTAACTCACTCCCGGGTATCTGTTATTCTATATATAAACCCCCCGAACCCCTCGATTAGATTCCAGTCTCACTCACTCCCGGGTATCTGTTATTCTATATATAAACCCCCCGAACCCCTCGATTAGATTCCAGTCTGCAACTCACTCCCGGGTATCTGTTATTCTATATATAAACCCCCCGAACCCCTCGATTAGATTCCAGTCTGCAACTCACTCCCGGGTATCTGTTATTCTATATATAAACCCCCCGAACCCCTCGATTAGATTCCAGTCTGTTACTCACTCCCGGGTATCTGTTATTCTATATATAAACCCCCGAACCCCTCGATTAGATTCCAGTCTGTCACTCACTCCCGGGTATCTGTTATTCTATATATAAACCCCCCAAACCCCTCGATTAGATTCCAGTCTGTAACTCACTCCCGGGTATCTGTTATTCTATATATAAACCCCCCGAACCCCTCGATTAGATTCCAGTCTGTAACTCACTCCCGGGTATCTGTTATTCTATATATAAACCCCCCGAACCCCTCGATTCGATTCCAGTCTGTAACTCACTCCCGGGTATCTGTTATTCTATATATAAACCCCCCAAACCCCTCGATTAGATTCCAGTCTGTAACTCACTCCCGGGTATCTGTTATTCTATATATAAACCCCCCGAACCCCTCGATTAGATTCCAGTCTGTAACTCACTCCCGGGTATCTGTTATTCTATATAGAAACCCCCCGAACCCCCCGATTAGATTCCAGTCTGTAACTCACTCCCGGGTATCTGTTATTCTATATATAAATCCCCCGAACCCCTCGATTAGATTCCAGTCTGTAACTCACTCCCGGGTATCTGTTATTCTATATATAAACCCTCCGAACCCCTCAATTAGATTCCAGTCTGTAACTCACTCCCGGGTATCTGTTATTCTATATATAAACCCCCCGAACCCCTCGATTAGATTCCAGTCTGTTACTCACTCCCGGGTATCTGTTATTCTATATATAAACCCCCCGAACCCCTCGATTAGATTCCAGTCTGTAACTCACTCCCGGGTATCTGTTATTCTATATATAAACCCCCCGAACCCCTCGATTAGATTCCAGTCTGTAACTCACTCCCGGGTATCTGTTATTCTATATATAAACCCCCCGAACCCCTCGATTAGATTCCAGTCTGTAACTCACTCCCGGGTATCTGTTATTCTATATATAAACCCCCCGAACCCCTCGATCAGATTCCAGTCTGCAACTCACTCCCGGGTATCTGTTATTCTATATGTGAACCCCCCGAACCCCTCGATTAGATTCCCGTCTGTAACTCACTCCCGGGTATCTGTTATTCTATATATAAACCCCCCGAACCCCTCGATTAGATTCCCGTCTGTAACTCACTCCCGGGTATCTGTTATTCTATATATAAACCCCCCGAACCCCTCGATTAGATTCCAGTCTGTAACTCACTCCCGGGTATCTGTTATTCTATATATAAACCCCCCGAACCCCTCGATTAGATTCCAGTCTGTAACTCACTCCCGGGTATCTGTCATTCTATATATAAACCCCCCGAACCCCTCAATTAGATTCCAGTCTGTAACTCACTCCCGGGTATCTGTTATTCTATATATAAACCCCCCGAACCCCTCGATTAGATTCCAGTCTGGAACTCACTCCCGGGATTCTGTTATTCTATATATAAACCCCCCGAACCCCTCGATTAGATTCCAGTCTGCAACTCACTCCCGGGTATCTGTTATTCTATATATAAACCCCCCGAACCCCTCGATTAGATTCCAGTCTGCAACTCACTCCCGGGTATCTGTTATTCTATATATAAACCCCCCGAACCCCTCGATTAGATTCCAGTCTGTAACTCACTCCCGGGTATCTGTTATTCTATATATAAACCCCCCCGAACCCCTCGATTAGATTCCAGTCTGTAACTCACTCCCGGGTATCTGTTATTCTATATATAAACCCCCCCGAACCCCTCGATTAGATTCCAGTCTGTAACTCACTGCCGGGTATCTGTTATTCTATATATAAACCCCCCGAACCCCTCGATTAGATTCCAGCCTGTAACTCACTCCCAGGTATCTGTTATTCTATATATAAACCCCCTCGAACCCCTCGATTCGCTTCCAGTCTGTAACTCACTCCCGGGGATCTGTTATTCTATATGTAAACCCCCCCGAACCCCTCGATTAGATTCCAGTCTGTAACTCACTCCCGGGTATCTGTTATTCTATATATAAACCCCCCGAACCCCTCGATTAGATTCCAGTCTGTAACTCACTCCCGGGTATCTGTTATTCTATATATAAACCCCCCCCGAACCCCTCGATTTGATTGCAGTCTGTAACTCACTCCCGGGTATCTGTTATTCTATATATAAACCCCCCCCGAACCCCTCGATTAGATTCCAGTCTGCAACTCACTCCCGGGTATCTGTTATTCTATATATGAACCCCCCGAACCCCTCGATTAGATTCCAGTCTGTAACTCACTCCCGGGTATCTGTTATTCTATATATAAACCCCCCGAACCCCTCGATTAGATTCCAGTCTGTAACTCACTCCCGGGTATCTGTTATTCTATATATAAACCCCTCGTACCCCTCGATTAGATTCCAGCCTGTAACTCACTCCCGGGTATCTGTTATTCTATATATAAACCCCCCGAACCCCTCGATTAGATTCCAGTCTGTAACTCACTCCCGGGTATCTGTTATTCTATATATAAACCCCCCGAAACCCTCGATTAGATTCCAGTCTGTAACTCACTCCCGGGTATCTGTTATTCTATAAATAAACCCCCCCCGAACCCCTCGATTAGATTCCAGTCTGTAACTCACTCCCGGGTATCTGTTATTCTATATATAAACCCCCCGAACCCCTCGATTAGATTCCAGTCTGTAACTCACTCCCGGGTATCTGTTATTCTATATATAAACCCCCCGAACCCCTCGATTAGATTCCAGTCTGTAACTCACTCCCGGGTATCTGTTATTCTATATATAAACCCCCCCGAACCCCTCGATTAGATTCCAGTCTGTAACTCACTCCCGGGTATCTGTTATTCTATATATAAACCCCCCCGAACCCCTCGATTAGATTCCAGTCTCACTCACTCCCGGGTATCTGTTATTCTATATATAAACCCTCCGAACCCCTCGATTAGATTCCAGTCTGTAACTCACTCCCGGGTATCTGTTATTCTATATATAAACCCCCCGAACCCCTCGATTAGATTCCAGTCTGTAACTCACTCCCGGGTATCTGTTATTCTATATATAAAACCCCCGAACCCCTCGATTAGATTCCAGTCTGTAACTCACTCCCGGGTATCTGTTATTCTATATATAAACCCCCCGAACACCTCGATTAGATTCCAGCCTGTAACTCACTCCCGGTTATCTGTTATTCTATATATAAACCCCCCGAACCCCTCGATTAGATTCCAGCCTGTAACTCACTCCCGGGTATCTGTTATTCTATATATAAACCCCCCGAACACCTCGATTAGATTCCAGTCTCACTCACTCCCGGGTATCTGTTATTCTATATATAAACCCCCCGAACCCCTCGATTAGATTCCAGTCTGCAACTCACTCCCGGGTATCTGTTATTCTATATATAAACCCCCCGAACCCCTCGATTAGATTCCAGTCTGCAACTCACTCCCGGGTATCTGTTATTCTATATATAAACCCCCCGAACCCCTCGATTAGATTCCAGTCTGTTACTCACTCCCGGGTATCTGTTATTCTATATATAAACCCCCGAACCCCTCGATTAGATTCCAGTCTGTCACTCACTCCCGGGTATCTGTTATTCTATATATAAACCCCCCAAACCCCTCGATTAGATTCCAGTCTGTAACTCACTCCCGGGTATCTGTTATTCTATATATAAACCCCCCGAACCCCTCGATTAGATTCCAGTCTGTAACTCACTCCCGGGTATCTGTTATTCTATATATAAACCCCCCGAACCCCTCGATTCGATTCCAGTCTGTAACTCACTCCCGGGTATCTGTTATTCTATATATAAACCCCCCAAACCCCTCGATTAGATTCCAGTCTGTAACTCACTCCCGGGTATCTGTTATTCTATATATAAACCCCCCGAACCCCTCGATTAGATTCCAGTCTGTAACTCACTCCCGGGTATCTGTTATTCTAGATAGAAACCCCCCGAACCCCCCGATTAGATTCCAGTCTGTAACTCACTCCCGGGTATCTGTTATTCTATATATAAATCCCCCGAACCCCTCGATTAGATTCCAGTCTGTAACTCACTCCCGGGTATCTGTTATTCTATATATAAACCCTCCGAACCCCTCAATTAGATTCCAGTCTGTAACTCACTCCCGGGTATCTGTTATTCTATATATAAACCCCCCGAACCCCTCGATTAGATTCCAGTCTGTTACTCACTCCCGGGTATCTGTTATTCTATATATAAACCCCCCGAACCCCTCGATTAGATTCCAGTCTGTAACTCACTCCCGGGTATCTGTTATTCTATATATAAACCCCCCGAACCCCTCGATTAGATTCCAGTCTGTAACTCACTCCCGGGTATCTGTTATTCTATATATAAACCCCCCGAACCCCTCGATTAGATTCCAGTCTGTAACTCAGTCCCGGGTATCTGTTGTTCTATATATAAACCCCCCGAACCCCTCGATTAGATTCCAGTCTGTAACTCACTCCCGGGTATCTGTTATTCTATATATAAACCCCCCCGAACCCCTCGATTAGATTCCAGTCTGTAACTCACTCCCGGGTATCTGTTATTCTATATATAAACCCCCCGAACCCCTCGATTAGATTCCAGTCTGTAACTCACTCCCGGGTATCTGTTATTCTATATATAAACCCCCCGAACCCCTCGATTAGATTCCAGTCTGTAACTCACTCCCGGGTATCTGTTATTCTATATATAAACCCCCCGAACCCCTCGATTAGATTCCAGTCTGTAACTCACTCCCGGGTATCTGTTATTCTATATATAAACCCCCCGAACCCCTCGATTAGATTCCAGTCTGTAACTCACTCCCGGGTATCTGTTATTCTATATATAAACCCCCCCGAACCCCTCGATTAGATTCCAGTCTGTAACTCACTGCCGGGTATCTGTTATTCTATATATAAACCCCCCCGAACCCCTCGATTAGATTCCAGTCTGTAACTCACTCCCGGGTATCTGTTATTCTATATATAAACCCCCCGAACCCCTCGATTAGATTCCAGTCTGTAACTCACTCCCGGGTATCTGTTATTCTATATATAAACCCCCCGAACCCCTCGATTAGATTCCAGTCTGTAACTCACTCCCGGGTATCTGTTATTCTATATATAAACCCCCCAAACCCCTCGATTAGATTCCAGCCTGTAACTCACTCCCGGGTATCTGTTATTCTATATATAAACCCACCGAACCCCTCGATTAGATTCCAGTCTGTAACTCACTCCCGGGTATCTGTTATTCTGTATATAAACCCCCCGAACCCCTCGATTAGATTCCAGTCTGTAACTCACTCCCGGGTATCTGTTATTCTATATATAAACCCCCTCGAACCCCTCGATTCGATTCCAGTCTGTAACTCACTCCCGGGGATCTGTTATTCTATATGTAAACCCCCCCGAACCCCTCGATTAGATTCCAGTCTGTAACTCACTCCCGGGTATCTGTTATTCTATATGTAAACCCCCCGAACCCCTCGATTAGATTCCAGTCTGTAACTCACTCCCGGGTATCTGTTATTCTATATATAAACCCCCCGAACCCCTCGATTAGATTCCAGTCTGTAACTCACTCCCGGGTATCTGTTATTCTATATATAAACCCCCCGAACCCCTCGATTAGATTCCAGTCTGTAACTCACTCCCGGGTATCTGTTATTCTATATATAAACCCCCCGAACCCCTCGATTAGATTCCAGTCTGTAACTCACTCCCGGGTATCTGTTATTCTATATATAAACCCCCCGAACCCCTCGATTAGATTCCAGCCTGTAACTCACTCCCGGGTATCTGTTATTCTATATATAAACCCCCCGAACCCCTCGATTAGATTCCAGTCTGTAACTCACTCCCGGGTATCTGTTATTCTATATATAAACCCCCCGAACCCCTCGATTAGATTCCAGTCTGTAACTCACTCCCGGGTATCTGTTATTCTATATATAAACCCCTCGTACCCCTCGATTAGATTCCAGCCTGTAACTCACTCCCGGGTATCTGTTATTCTATATATAAACCCCCCGAACCCCTCGATTAGATTCCAGTCTGTAACTCACTCCCGGGTATCTGTTATTCTATATATAAACCCCCCGAAACCCTCGATTAGATTCCAGTCTGTAACTCACTCCCGGGTATCTGTTATTCTATATATAAACCCCCCCGAACCCCTCGATTAGATTCCAGTCTGTAACTCACTCCCGGGTATCTGTTATTCTATATATAAACCCCCCCGAACCTCTCGATTAGATTCCAGTCTGTAACTCACTCCCGGGTATCTGTTATTCTATATATAAACCCCCCGAACCCCTCGATTAGATTCCAGTCTGTAACTCACTCCCGGGTATCTGTTATTCTATATATAAACCCCCCGAACCCCTCGATTAGATTCCAGTCTGTAACTCACTCCCGGGTATCTGTTATTCTATATATAAACCCCCCGAACCCCTCGATTAGATTCCAGTCTGTTACTCACTCCCGGGTATCTGTTATTCTATATATAAACCCCCGAACCCCTCGATTAGATTCCAGTCTGTCACTCACTCCCGGGTATCTGTTATTCTATATATAAACCCCCCAAACCCCTCGATTAGATTCCAGTCTGTAACTCACTCCCGGGTATCTGTTATTCTATATATAAACCCCCCGAACCCCTCGATTAGATTCCAGTCTGTAACTCACTCCCGGGTATCTGTTATTCTATATATAAACCCCCCGAACCCCTCGATTCGATTCCAGTCTGTAACTCACTCCCGGGTATCTGTTATTCTATATATAAACCCCCCAAACCCCTCGATTAGATTCCAGTCTGTAACTCACTCCCGGGTATCTGTTATTCTATATATAAACCCCCCGAACCCCTCGATTAGATTCCAGTCTGTAACTCACTCCCGGGTATCTGTTATTCTATATAGAAACCCCCCGAACCCCCCGATTAGATTCCAGTCTGTAACTCACTCCCGGGTATCTGTTATTCTATATATAAATCCCCCGAACCCCTCGATTAGATTCCAGTCTGTAACTCACTCCCGGGTATCTGTTATTCTATATATAAACCCTCCGAACCCCTCAATTAGATTCCAGTCTGTAACTCACTCCCGGGTATCTGTTATTCTATATATAAACCCCCCGAACCCCTCGATTAGATTCCAGTCTGTTACTCACTCCCGGGTATCTGTTATTCTATATATAAACCCCCCGAACCCCTCGATTAGATTCCAGTCTGTAACTCACTCCCGGGTATCTGTTATTCTATATATAAACCCCCCGAACCCCTCGATTAGATTCCAGTCTGTAACTCACTCCCGGGTATCTGTTATTCTATATATAAACCCCCCGAACCCCTCGATTAGATTCCAGTCTGTAACTCAGTCCCGGGTATCTGTTGTTCTATATATAAACCCCCCGAACCCCTCGATTAGATTCCAGTCTGTAACTCACTCCCGGGTATCTGTTATTCTATATATAAACCCCCCCGAACCCCTCGATTAGATTCCAGTCTGTAACTCACTCCCGGGTATCTGTTATTCTATATATAAACCCCCCGAACCCCTCGATTAGATTCCAGTCTGTAACTCACTCCCGGGTATCTGTTATTCTATATATAAACCCCCCGAACCCCTCGATTAGATTCCAGTCTGTAACTCACTCCCGGGTATCTGTTATTCTATATATAAACCCCCCGAACCCCTCGATTAGATTCCAGTCTGTAACTCACTCCCGGGTATCTGTTATTCTATATATAAACCCCCCGAACCCCTCGATTAGATTCCAGTCTGTAACTCACTCCCGGGTATCTGTTATTCTATATATAAACCCCCCCGAACCCCTCGATTAGATTCCAGTCTGTAACTCACTGCCGGGTATCTGTTATTCTATATATAAACCCCCCCGAACCCCTCGATTAGATTCCAGTCTGTAACTCACTCCCGGGTATCTGTTATTCTATATATAAACCCCCCGAACCCCTCGATTAGATTCCAGTCTGTAACTCACTCCCGGGTATCTGTTATTCTATATATAAACCCCCCGAACCCCTCGATTAGATTCCAGTCTGTAACTCACTCCCGGGTATCTGTTATTCTATATATAAACCCCCCAAACCCCTCGATTAGATTCCAGCCTGTAACTCACTCCCGGGTATCTGTTATTCTATATATAAACCCACCGAACCCCTCGATTAGATTCCAGTCTGTAACTCACTCCCGGGTATCTGTTATTCTGTATATAAACCCCCCGAACCCCTCGATTAGATTCCAGTCTGTAACTCACTCCCGGGTATCTGTTATTCTATATATAAACCCCCTCGAACCCCTCGATTCGATTCCAGTCTGTAACTCACTCCCGGGGATCTGTTATTCTATATGTAAACCCCCCCGAACCCCTCGATTAGATTCCAGTCTGTAACTCACTCCCGGGTATCTGTTATTCTATATATAAACCCCCCGAACCCCTCGATTAGATTCCAGTCTGTAACTCACTCCCGGGTATCTGTTATTCTATATATAAACCCCCCGAACCCCTCGATTAGATTCCAGTCTGTAACTCACTCCCGGGTATCTGTTATTCGATATATAAACCCCCCGAACCCCTCGATTAGATTCCAGTCTGTAACTCACTCCCGGGTATCTGTTATTCTATATATAAACCCCCCGAACCCCTCGATTAGATTCCAGTCTGTAACTCACTCCCGGGTATCTGTTATTCTATATATAAACCCCCCGAACCCCTCGATTAGATTCCAGCCTGTAACTCACTCCCGGGTATCTGTTATTCTATATATAAACCCCCCGAACCCCTCGATTAGATTCCAGTCTGTAACTCACTCCCGGGTATCTGTTATTCTATATATAAACCCCCCGAACCCCTCGATTAGATTCCAGTCTGTAACTCACTCCCGGGTATCTGTTATTCTATATATAAACCCCTCGTACCCCTCGATTAGATTCCAGCCTGTAACTCACTCCCGGGTATCTGTTATTCTATATATAAACCCCCCGAACCCCTCGATTAGATTCCAGTCTGTAACTCACTCCCGGGTATCTGTTATTCTATATATAAACCCCCCGAAACCCTCGATTAGATTCCAGTCTGTAACTCACTCCCGGGTATCTGTTATTCTATATATAAACCCCCCCGAACCCCTCGATTAGATTCCAGTCTGTAACTCACTCCCGGGTATCTGTTATTCTATATATAAACCCCCCCGAACCTCTCGATTAGATTCCAGTCTGTAACTCACTCCCGGGTATCTGTTATTCTATATATAAACCCCCCGAACCCCTCGATTAGATTCCAGTCTGTAACTCACTCCCGGGTATCTGTTATTCTATATATAAACCCCCCGAACCCCTCGATTAGATTCCAGTCTGTAACTCACTCCCGGGTATCTGTTATTCTATATATAAACCCCCCGAACCCCTCGATTAGATTCCAGTCTGTAACTCACTCCCGGGTATCTGTTATTCTATATATAAACCCCCCGAACCCCTCGATTAGATTCCAGTCTGTAACTCACTCCCGGGTATCTGTTATTCTATATATAAACCCCCCGAACCCCTCGATTAGATTCCAGTCTGTAACTCACTCCCGGGTATCTGTTATTCAATATATAAACCCCCCCGAACCCCTCGATTAGATTCCAGTCTGTAACTCACTCCCGGGTATCTGTTATTCTATATATAAACCCCCCCCGAACCCCTCGATTAGATTCCAGTCTGTAACTCACCCCCGGGTATCTGTTATTCTATATATAAACCCCCCCGAACCCCTCGATTAGATTCCAGTCTGTAACTCACTCCCGGGTATCTGTTATTCTATATATAAACCCCCCCGAACCCCTCGATTAGATTCCAGTCTGTAACTCACTCCCGGGTATCTGTTATTCTATATATAAACCCCCCGAACCCCTCGATTAGATTCCAGTCTGTAACTCACTCCCGGGTATCTGTTATTCTATATATAAACCCCCCGAACCCCTCGATTAGATTCCAGTCTGTAACTCACTCCCGGGTATCTGTTATTCTATATATAAACCCCCCCGAACCCCTCGATTAGATTCCAGCCTGTAACTCACTCCCGGGTATCTGTTATTCTATATATAAACCCCCCGAACCCCTCGATTAGATTCCAGTCTGTAACTCACTCCCGGGGATCTGTTATTCTATATATAAACCCCCCGAACCCCTCGATTAGATTCCAGTCTGTAACTCACTCCCGGGGATCTGTTATTCTATATATAAACCCCCCCGAAGCCCTCGATTAGATTCCAGTCTGTAACTCACTCCCGGGTATCTGTTATTCTATATATAAACCCCCCGAACCCCTCGATTAGATTCCAGTCTGTAACTCATTCCCGGGTATCTGATGTTCTATATATAAACCCCCCCGAACCCCTCGATTAGATTCCAGTCTGTAACTCACTCCCGGGTATCTGTTATTCTATATATAAACCCCCCGAACCCCTCGATTAGATTCCAGTCTGTAACTCACTGCCGGGTATCTGTTATTCTATATATAAACCCCCCGAACCCCTCGATTAGATTCCAGTCTGCAACTCACTCCCGGGTATCTGTTATTCTATATATAAACCCCCCGAACCCCTCGATTAGATTGCAGTCTGTAACTCACTCCCGGGTATCTGTTATTCTATATATAAACCCCCCGAACCCCTCGATTAGATTCCAGTCTGTAACTCACTCCCGGGTATCTGTTATTCTATATATAAACCCCCCGAAACCCTCGATTAGATTCCAGTCTGTAACTCACTCCCGGGTATCTGTTATTCTATAAATAAACCCCCCCCGAACCCCTCGATTAGATTCCAGTCTGTAACTCACTCCCGGGTATCTGTTATTCTATATATAAACCCCCCGAACCCCTCGATTAGATTCCAGTCTGTAACTCACTCCCGGGTATCTGTTATTCTATATATAAACCCCCCGAACCCCTCGATTAGATTCCAGTCTGTAACTCACTCCCGGGTATCTGTTATTCTATATATAAACCCCCCGAACCCCTCGATTAGATTCCAGTCTGTAACTCACTCCCGGGTATCTGTTATTCGATATATAAACCCCCCGAACCCCTCGATTAGATTCCAGTCTGTAACTCACTCCCGGGTATCTGTTATTCTATATATAAACCCCCCCGAACCCCTCGATTAGATTCCAGTCTCACTCACTCCCGGGTATCTGTTATTCTATATATAAAATCCCCGAACCCCTCGATTAGATTCCAGTCTGTAACTCACTCCCGGGTATCTGTTATTCTATATATAAATCCCCGAACCCCTCGATTAGATTCCAGTCTGTAACTCACTCCCGGGTATCTGTTATTCTATATATAAAACCCCCGAACCCCTCGATTAGATTCCAGTCTGTAACTCACTCCCGGGTATCTGTTATTCTATATATAAACCCCCCCGAACCCCTCGATTAGATTCCAGTCTCACTCACTCCCGGGTATCTGTTATTCTATATATAAACCCCCCGAACCCCTCGATGAGATTCCAGTCTGTAACTCACTCCCGGGTATCTGTTATTCTATATATAAACCCCCCGAACCCCTCGATTAGATTCCAGTCTGTAACTCACTCCCGGGTATCTGTTATTCTATATATAAACCCCCCGAACCCCTCGATTAGATTCCAGTCTGCAACTCACTCCCGGGTATCTGTTATTCTATATGTGAACCCCCCGAACCCCTCGATTAGATTCCCGTCTGTAACTCACTCCCGGGTATCTGTTATTCTATATATAAACCCCCCCGAACCCCTCGATGAGATTCCAGTCTGTAACTCACTCCCGGGTATCTGTTATTCTATATATAAACCCCCCGAACCCCTCGATTAGATTCCAGTCTGTAACTCACTCCCGGGTATCTGTCATTCTATATATAAACCCCCCGAACCCCTCAATTAGATTCCAGTCTGTAACTCACTCCCGGGTATCTGTTATTCTATATATAAACCCCCCGAACCCCTCGATTAGATTCCAGTCTGGAACTCACTCCCGGGATTCTGTTTTTCTATATATAAACCCCCCGAACCCCTCGATTAGATTCCAGTCTGCAACTCACTCCCGGGTATCTGTTATTCTATATATAAACCCCCCGAACCCCTCGATTAGATTCCAGTCTGCAACTCACTCCCGGGTATCTGTTATTCTATATATAAACCCCCCGAACCCCTCGATTAGATTCCAGTCTGTAACTCACTCCCGGGTATCTGTTATTCTATATATAAACCCCCCCGAACCCCTCGATTAGATTCCAGTCTGTAACTCACTCCCGGGTATCTGTTATTCTATATATAAACCCCCCGAACCCCTCGATTAGATTCCAGTCTGTAACTCACTCCCGGGTATCTGTTATTCTATATATAAACCCCCCCGAACCCCTCGATTAGATTCCAGTCTGTAACTCACTGCCGGGTATCTGTTATTCTATATATAAACCCCCTCGAACCCCTCGATTCGCTTCCAGTCTGTAACTCACTCCCGGGGATCTGTTATTCTATATGTAAACCCCCCCGAACCCCTCTATTAGATTCCAGTCTGTAACTCACTCCCGGGTATCTGTTATTCTATATATAAACCCCCCGAACCCCTCGATTAGATTCCAGTCTGTAACTCACTCCCGGGTATCTGTTATTCTATATATAAACCCCCCGAACCCCTCGATTAGATTCCAGTCTGTAACTCACTCCCGGGTATCTGTTATTCTATATATAAACCCCCCGAACCCCTCGATTAGATTCCAGTCTGTAACTCACTCCCGGGTATCTGTTATTCGATATATAAACCCCCCGTACCCCTCGATTAGATTCCAGTCTGTAACTCACTCCCGGGTATCTGTTATTCTATATATTAACCCCCCGAACCCCTCGATTAGATTCCAGTCTGTAACTCACTCCCGGGTATCTGTTATTCTATATATAAACCCCCCCGAACCCCTCGATTAGATTCCAGTCTGTAACTCACTCCCGGGTATCTGTTATTCTATATATAAACCCCCCCGAACCCCTCGATTAGATTCCAGTCTGTAACTCACTCCCGGGTATCTGTTATTCTATATATAAACCCCCCGAACCCCTCGATTAGATTCCAGTCTGTAACTCACTCCCGGGTATCTGTTATTCTATATATAAACCCCCCGAACCCCTCGATTAGATTCCAGTCTGTAACTCACTCCCGGGTATCTGTTATTCTATATATAAACCCCCCGAACCCCTCGATTAGATTCCAGTCTGTAACTCACTCCCGGGTATCTGTTATTCTATAAAAAACCCCCCCGAACCCCTCAATTAGATTCCAGTCTGTAACTCACTCCCGGGTATCTGTTATTCTATATATAAACCCCCCGAACCCCTCGATTAGATTCCAGTCTGTAACTCACTCCCGGGTATCTGTTATTCTATATATAAACCCCCCGAACCCCTCGATTAGATTCCAGTCTGTAACTCACTCCCGGGTATCTGTTATTCTATATATAAACCCCCCGAACCCCTCGATTAGATTCCAGTCTGTAACTCACTCCCGGGTATCTGTTATTCTATATATAAATCCCCCGAACCCCTCGATTAGCTTCCAGCCTGTAACTCACTCCCGGGTATCTGTTATTCTATATATAAACCCCCCGAACCCCTCGATTAGATTCCAGTCTGTAACTCACTCCCGGGTATCTGTTATTCTATATATAAACCCCCCGAACCCCTCGATTAGATTCCAGTCTGTAACTCACTCCCGGGTATCTGTTATTCTATATATAAACCCCCCGAACCCCTCGATTAGATTCCAGTCTGTAACTCACTCCCGGGTATCTGTTATTCTATATATAAACCCCCCGAACCCCTGGATTAGATTCCAGTCTGTAACTCACTCCCGGGTATCTGTTATTCTATATATAAACCCCCCGAACCCCTCGATTAGATTCCAGTCTGTAACTCACTCCCGGGTATCTGTTATTCTATATATAATCCCCCCGAACCCCTCGATTAGATTCCAGTCTGTAACTCACTCCCGGGTATCTGTTATTCTATATATAAACCCCCCTAACCCCTCGATTAGATTCCAGTCTGTAACTCACTCCCGGGTATCTGTTATTCTATATATAAACCCCCCGAACCCCTCGATTAGATTCCAGTCTGTAACTCACTCCCGGGTATCTGTTATTCTGAAAATAAACCCCCCGAACCCCTCGATTAGATTCCAGTCTGTAACTCACTCCCGGGTATCTGTTATTCTATATATAAACCCCCCGAACCCCTCGATTAGATTCCAGTCTGTAACTCACTCCCGGGTATCTGTTATTCTATATATAAACCCCCCGAACCCCTCGATTAGATTCCAGTCTGTAACTCACTCCAGGGTATCTGTTATTCTATATATAAACCCCCCGAACCCCTCGATTAGATTCCAGTCTGTAACTCACTCCCGGGTATCTGTTATTCTATATATAAACCCCCCGAACCCCTCGATTCGATTCCAGTCTGCAACTCACTCCCAGGTATCTGTTATTCTATATATAAACCCCCCGAACCCCTCGATTCGATTCCAGTCTGTAACTCACTCCCGGGTATCTGTTATTCTATATATAAACCCCGCCGAACCCCTCGATTAGATTCCAGTCTGCAACTCACTCCCGGGTATCTGTTATTCTATATATAAACCCCCCGAACCCCTCGATTAGATTCCAGTCTGTAACTCACTCCCGGGTATCTGTTATTCTATATATAAACCCCCCGAACCCCTCGATTAGATTCCAGTCTGTAACTCACTCCCGGGTATCTGTTATTCTATATATAAACCCCCCCGAACCCCTCGATTAGATTCCAGTCTGTCACTCACTCCCGTGTATCTGTTATTCTATATGTGAACCCCCCGAACCCCTCGATTAGATTCCAGTCTGTAACTCACTCCCGGGTATCTGTTATTCTATATATAAACCCCCCGAACCCCTCGATTAGATTCCAGTCTGTAACTCACTCCCGGGTATCTGTTATTCTATATATAAACCCCCCCCGAACCCCTCGATTAGATTCCAGTCTGTAACTCACTCCCGGGTATCTGTTATTCTATATATAAACACCCGAACCCCTCGATTAGATTACAGTCTGTAACTCACTCCCGGGTATCTGTTATTCTATATATAAACCCCCCCGAACCCCTCGATTAGATTCCAGCCTGTAACTCACTCCCGGGTATCTGTTATTCTATATATAAACCCCGCCGAACCCCTCGATTAGATTCCAGTCTGTAACTCACTCCCGGGTATCTGTTATTCTATATATAAACCCCCCCGAACCCCTCGATTAGATTCCAGCCTGGAACTCACTCCCGGGTATCTGTTATTCTATATATAAACCCCCCCGAACCCCTCGATTAGATTCCAGCCTGTAACTCACTCCCGGGTATCTGTTATTCTATATATAAACCCCCCCGAACCCCTCGATTAGATTCCAGCCTGGAACTCACTCCCGGGTATCTGTTATTCTATATATAAACCCCCCCGAACCCCTCGATTAGATTCCAGTCTGTAACTCACTCCCGGGTATCTGTTATTCTATATATAAACCCCCCCGAACCCCTCGATTAGATTCCAGTCTGCAACTCACTCCCGGGTATCTGTTATTCTATATATAAACCCCCCCGAACCCCTCGATTAGATTCCAGTCTGTATCTCACTCCCGGGTATCTGTTATTCTATATATAAACCCCGCGAACCCCTCGATTAGATTCCAGTCTGTAACTCACTCCCGGGTATCTGTTATTCTATATATAAACCCCCCCAAACCCCTCGATTAGATTCCAGTCTGTAACTCACTCCCGGGTATCTGTTATTCTATATATAAACCCCCCGAACCCCTCGATTAGATTCCAGTCTGTAACTCACTCCCCAGTATCTGTTATTCTATATATAAACCCCCCCGAACCCCTCGATTAGATTCCAGTCTGTATCTCACTCCCGGGTATCTGTTATTCTATATATAAACCCCGCGAACCCCTCGATTAGATTCCAGTCTGTAACTCACTCCCGGGTATCTGTTATTCTATATATAAACCCCCCCAAACCCCTCGATTAGATTCCAGTCTGTAACTCACTCCCGGGTATCTGTTATTCTATATATAAACCCCCCGAACCCCTCGATTAGATTCCAGTCTGTAACTCACTCCCAGGTATCTGTTATTCTATATATAAACCCCCCCGAACCCCTCGATTAGATTCCAGTCTGTAACTCACTCCTGGGTATCTGTTATTCTATATATAAACCCCCCGAACCCCTCGATTAGATTCCAGTCTGTAACTCACTCCCAGGTATCTGTTATTCTATATATAAACCCCCCGAACCCCTCGATTAGATTCCAGTCTGTAACTCACTCCAGGGTATCTGTTATTCTATATATAAACCCCCCCGAACCCCTCGATTAGATTCCAGTCTGTAACTCACTCCCGGGTATCTGTTATTCTATATATAAACCCCCCGAACCCCTCGATTAGATTCCAGTCTGGAACTCACTCCCGGGTATCTGTTATTCTATATATAAACCCCCCGAACCCCTGGATTAGATTCCAGTCTGTAACTCACTCCCGGGTATCTGTTATTCTATATATAAACCCCCCGAACCCCTCGATTAGATTCCAGTCTGTAACTCACTCCCGGGTATCTGTTATTCTATATATAAACCCCCCCGAACCCCTCGATTAGATTCCAGTCTGTAACTCACTCCCGGGTATCTGTTATTCTATATATAAACCCCCCCGAACCCCTCGATTAGATTCCAGTCTGTAACTCACTCCCGGGTATCTGTTATTCTATAAAAACCTCCCCGAACCCCTCGATTAGATTCCAGTCTGTAACTCACTCCCGGGTATCTGTTATTCTATATATAAACCCCCCCGAACCCCTCGATTAGATTCCAGTCTGTAACTCACTCCCGGGTATCTGTTATTCTATATATAAACCCCCCCGAACCCCTCGATTAGATTCCAGTCTGTAACTCACTCCCGGGTATCTGTTATTCTATATATAAACCCCCCGAACCCCTCGATTAGATTCCAGTCTGTAACTCACTCCCGGGTATCTGTTATTCTATATATAAACCCCCCGAACCCCTCGATTAGATTCCAGTCTGTAACTCACTCCCGGGTATCTGTTATTCTATATATAAACCCCCCGAACCCCTCGATTAGATTCCAGTCTGTAACTCACTCCCGGGTATCTGTTATTCTGTATATAAACCCCCCGAACCCCTCGATTAGATTCCAGTCTGTAACTCACTCCCGGGTATCTGTTATTCTATATATAAACCCCCCGAACCCCTCGATTAGATTCCAGTCTGTAACTCACTCCCGGGTATCTGTTATTCTATATATAAACCCCCCGAACCCCTGGATTAGATTCCAGTCTGTAACTCACTCCTGGGTATCTGTTATTCTATATATAAACCCCCCCGAACCCCTCGATTAGATTCCAGTCTGTAACTCACTCCCGGGTATCTGTTATTCTATATATAAACCCCCCGAACCCCTGGATTAGATTCCAGTCTGTAACTCACTCCCGGGTATCTGTTATTCTATATATAAACCCCCCGAACCCCTCGATTAGATTCCAGTCTGTAACTCACTCCCGGGTATCTGTTATTCTATATATAAACCCCCCGAACCCCTCGATTAGATTCCAGTCTGTAACTCACTCCCGGGTATCTGTTATTCTATATATAAACCCCCCGAACCCCTCGATTAGATTCCAGTCTGTAACTCACTCCCGGGTATCTGTTATTCTATATATAAACCCCCCCGAACCCCTCGATTAGATTCCAGTCTGTAACTCACTCCCGGGTATCTGTTATTCTATATATAAACCCCCCGAACCCCTCGATTAGATTCCAGTCTGCAACTCACTCCCGGGTATCTGTTATTCTATATGTAAACCCCCCCGAACCCCTCGATTAGATTCCAGTCTGTAACTCACTCCCGGGTATCTGTTATTCGAAATATAAACCCCCCGAACCCCTCGATTAGATTCGAGTCTGTAACTCACTCCCGGGTATCTGTTATTCCATTTATAAACCCCCCCGAAACCCTCGATTAGATTCCAGTCTGGAACTCACTCCCGGGTATCTGTTATTCTATATATAAACCCCCCGAACCCCTCGATTAGATTCCAGTCTGTAACTCACTCCCGGGTATCTGTTATTCTATATATAAACCCCCCCGAACCCCTCGATTAGATTCCAGTCTGTAACTCACTCCCGGGTATCTGTTATTCTATATATAAACCCCCCGAACCCCTCGATTAGATTCCAGTCTGTAACTCACTCCCGGGTATCTGTTATTCTATATATAAACCCCCCGAACCCCTCGATTAGATTCCAGTCTGTAACTCACTCCCGGGTATCTGTTATTCTATATATAAACCCCCGAACCCCTCGATTAGATTCCAGTCTGTAACTCACTCCCGGGTATCTGTTATTCTATGTATAAACCCCCCCCGAACCCCTCGATTAGATTCCAGTCTGTAACTCACTCCCAGGTATCTGTTGTTCTATATATAAACCCCCCGAACCCCTCGATTAGATTCCAGTCTGTAACTCACTCCAGGGTATCTGTTATTCTATATATAAACCCCCCCGAACCCCTCGATCAGAATCCAGTCTGTAACTCACTCCCGGGTATCTGTTACTCTCGATATAAAACCCCCGAACCCCTCGATTAGATTCCAGTCTGTAACTCACTCCCGGGTATCTGTTATTCTATATATAAACCCCCCGAAACCCTCGATTAGATTCCAGTCTGTAACTCACTCCCGGGTATCTGTTATTCTATATATAAACCCCCCGAACCCCTCGATTAGATTCCAGTCTGTAACTCACTCCCGGGGATCTGTTATTCTATATATAAACCCCCCCGAACCCCTCGATTAGATTCCAGTCTGTAACTCACTCCCGGGTATCTGTTATTCTATATATAAACCCCCCCGAACCCCTCGATTAGATTCCAGTCTGTAACTCACTCCCGGGTATCTGTTATTCTATATATAAACCCCCCGAAACCCTCGATTAGATTCCAGTCTGTAACTCACTCCCGGGTATCTGTTATTCTATATATAAACCCCCCCGAACCCCTCGATTAGATTCCAGTCTGTAACTCACTCCCGGGTATCTGTTATTCTATATATAAACCCCCCGAACCCCTCGATTAGATTCCAGTCTGTAACTCACTCCCGGGTATCTGTTATTCTATATATTACCCCCCCCGAACCCCTCGATTAGATTCCAGTCTGCAACTCACTCCCGGGTATCTGTTATTCTATATATAAACCCCCCCGAACCCCTCGATTAGATTCCAGTCTGTCACTCACTCCCGGGTATCTGTTATTCTATATATAAACCCCCCCGAACCCCTCGATTAGATTCCAGTCTGTAACTCACTCCCGGGTATCTGTTATTCTATATATAAACCCCCCGAACCCCTCGATTAGATTCCAGTCTGTAACTCACTCCCGGGTATCTGTTATTCTATATATAAAGCCCCCGAACCCCTCGATTAGATTCCAGTCTGTAACTCACTCCCGGGTATCTGTTATTCTATATATAAACCCCAGAACCCCTCGATTAGATTCCAGTCTGTAACTCACTCCCGGGTATCTGTTATTCTATATATAAACCCACCCGAACCCCTCGATTAGATTCCAGTCTGTAACTCACTCCTGGGTATCTGTTATTCTATATATAAACCCCCCCGAACCCCTCGATTAGATTCCAGTCTGTAACTCACTCCCGGGTATCTGTTATTCTATATATAAACCCCCCCGAACCCCTCGATTAGATTCCAGTCTGTAACTCACTCCCGGGTATCTGTTATTCTATATATAAACCCCCCCGAACCCCTCGATTAGATTCCAGTCTGTAACTCACTCCCGGGTATCTGTTATTCTATATATAAACCCCCCGAAACCCTCGATTAGATTCCAGTCTGTAACTCACTCCTGGGTATCTGTTATTCTATATATAAACCCCCCGAACCCCTCGATTAGATTCCAGTCTGTAACTCACTCCCGGGTATCTGTTATTCTGTATATAAACCCCCCCGAACCCCTCGATTAGATTCCAGTCTGTAACTCACTCCTGGGTATCTGTTATTCTATATATAAACCTCCCCCCGAACCCCTCGATTAGATTCCAGTCTGTAACTCACTCCTGGGTATCTGTTATTCTATATATAAACCTCCCCCCGAACTCCTCGATTAGATTCCAGTCTGTAACTCACTCCTGGGTATCTGTTATTCTATATATAAACCCCCCCGAACCCATCGATTAGATTCCAGTCTGTAACTCACTCCCGGGGATCTGTTATTCTATATATAAACCCCCCCGAACCCCTCGATTAGATTCCAGACTGTAACTCACTCCCGGGTATCTGTTATTCTATATATAAACCCCCCGAACCCCTCGATTTGATTCCAGTCTGTAACTCACTCCCGGGGATCTGTTATTCTATATATAAACCCCCCCGAACCCCTCGATTAGATTCCAGTCTGTAACTCACTCCCGGGTACCTGTTATTCTATATATAAACCCCCCGAACCCCTCGATTAGATTCCAGTCTGTAACTCACTCCCGGGTATCTGTTATTCTATATATAAACCCCCCGAACCCCTCGATTAGATTCCAGTCTGTAACTCACTCCCGGGTATCTGTTATTCTATATATAAACCCCCCCGAACCCCTCGATTAGATTCCAGTCTGTAACTCACTCCCGGGTATCTGTTATTCTATATATAAACCCCCCGAAACCCTCGATTAGATTCCAGTCTGTAACTCACTCCCGGGTATCTGTTATTCGATATATAAACCCCCCCGAACCCCTCGATTAGATTCCAGTCTGTAACTCACTCCCGGGTATCTGTTATTCTATATATAAACCCCCCCGAACCCCTCGATTAGATTCCAGTCTGTAACTCACTCCCGGGTATCTGTTATTCTATATATAAACCCCCCCGAACCCCTCGATTAGATTCCAGTCTGTAACTCACTCCCAGGTATCTGTTATTCTATATATAAACCCCCCCGAAACCCTCGATTAGATTCCAGTCTGTAACTCACTCCCGGGTATCTGTTATTCTATACATAAACCCCCCGAACCCCTCGATTAGATTCCAGTCTGTAACTCACTCCCGGGTATCTGTTATTCTACACATAAACCCCCCGAACCCCTCGATTAGATTCCAGTCTGTAACTCACTCCCGGGTATCTGTTATTCTATACATAAACCCCCCCGAACCCCTCGATTAGATTCCAGTCTGTAACTCACTCCCGTGTATCTGTTATTCTATACATAAACCCCCCGAACCCCTCGATTAGATTCCAGTCTGTAACTCACTCCCGGGTATCCGTTATTCTATACATAAACCCCCCGAACCCCTCGATTAGATTCCAGTCTGTAACTCACTCCCGGGTATCTGTTATTCTATATATAAACCCCCCGAACCCCTCGATTAGATTCCAGCCTGTAACTCACTCCCGGGTATCTGTTATTCTATATATAAACCCCCCGAACCCCTCGATTAGATTCCAGTCTGCAACTCACTCCCGGGTATCTGTTATTCTATATATAAACCCCCCCGAACCCCTCGATTAGATTCCAGTCTGTAACTCACTCCCGGGTATCTGTTATTCTATATAGAAACCCCCCCGAACCCCTCGATTAGATTCCAGTCTGTAACTCACTCCCGGGTATCTGTTATTCTATATATAAACCCCCCGAACCCCTCGATTAGATTCCAGTCTGTAACTCACTCCCGGGTATCTGTTATTCTATATATAAACCCCCCCGAACCCCTCGATCAGATTCCAGTCTGTAACTCACTCCCGGGTATCTGTTACTCTCGATATAAACCCCCCGAACCCCTCGATTAGATTCCAGTCTGTAACTCACTCCCGGGTATCTGTTATTCTATATATAAACCCCCCGAAACCCTCGATTAGATTCCAGTCTGTAACTCACTCCCGGGTATCTGTTATTCTATATATAAACCCCCCGAACCCCTCGATTAGATTCCAGTCTGTAACTCACTCCCGGGGATCTGTTATTCTATATATAAACCCCCCCGAACCCCTCGATTAGATTCCAGTCTGTAACTCACTCCCGGGTATCTGTTATTCTATACACAAACCCCCCCGAACCCCTCGATTAGATTCCAGTCTGTAACTCACTCCCGGGTATCTGTTATTCTATATATAAACCCCCCGAACCCCTCGATTAGATTCCAGTCTGTAACTCACTCCCGGGTATCTGTTATTCTATATATAAACCCCCCCGAACCCCTCGATTAGATTCCAGTCTGTAACTCACTCCCGGGTATCTGTTATTCTATATATAAAGCCCCCGAACCCCTCGATTAGATTCCAGTCTGTAACTCACTCCCGGGTATCTGTTATTCCATATATAAACCCCCCCGAACCCCTCGATTAGATTCCAGTCTGTAACTCACTCCTGGGTATCTGTTATTCTATATATAAACCTCCCCCCGAACCCCTCGATTAGATTCCAGTCTGTAACTCACTCCCGGGTGTCTGTTATTCTATATATAAACCCCCCCGAACCCCTCGATTAGATTCCAGTCTGTAACTCACTCCCGGGTATCTGTTATTCTATATATAAACAACCCAAACCCCTCGATTAGATTCCAGTCTGTAACTCACTCCCGGGTATCTGTTATTCTATATATAAACCCCCCGAACCCCTCGATTAGATTCCAGTCTGTAACTCACTCCCGGGTATCTGTTATTCTATATATAAACCGCCCCGAACCCCTCGATTAGATTCCAGTCTGTAACTCACTCCCGGGTATCTGTTATTCTATATATAAACCCCCCGAACCCCTCGATTAGATTCCAGTCTGTAACTCACTCACGGGTATCTGTTATTCTCTATATAAACCCCCCCGAACCCCTCGATTAGATTCCAGCCTGTAACTCACTCCCGGGTATCTGTTATTCTATATATAAACCCCCCGAACCCCTCGATTAGATTCCAGTCTGTAACTCACTCCCGGGTATCTGTTATTCTATATATAAACCCCCCGAACCCCTCGATTAGATTCCAGTCTGTAACTCACTCCCGGGTATCTGTTATTCTATATATAAACCCCCCCGAACCCCTCGATTAGATTCCAGTCTGTAACTCACTCCCGGGTATCTGTTATTCTATATATAAACCCCCCCGAACCCCTCGATTAGATTCCAGTCTGTAACTCACTCCCGGGTATCTGTTATTCTATATATAAACCCCCCGAACCCCTCGATTAGATTCCAGTCTGTAACTCACTCCCGGGTATCTGTTATTCTATATATAAACCCCCCCGAACCCCTCGATTAGATTCCAGTCTGTAACTCACTCCCGGGTATCTGTTATTCTATATATAAACCCCCCGAACCCCTCGATTAGATTCCAGTCTGTAACTCACTCCCGGGTATCTGTTATTCTATATATAAACCCCCCCGAACCCCTCGATTAGATTCCAGTCTGTAACTCACTCCCGGGTATCTGTTATTCTATATATAAACCCACCGAACCCCTCGATTAGATTCCAGTCTGTAACTCACTCCCGGGTATCTGTTATTCTATATATAAACCCCCCGAACCCCTCGATTAGATTCCAGTCTGTAACTCACTCCCGGGTATCTGTTATTCTATATATAAACCCCCCGAACCCCTCGATTAGATTCCAGTCTGTAACTCACTCCCGGGTATCTGTTATTCTGTATATAAACCCCCCGAACCCCTCGATTAGATTCCAGTCTGTAACTCACTCCCGGGTATCTGTTATTCTATATATAAACCCCCCGAACCCCTCGATTAGATTCCAGTCTGGAACTCACTCCCGGGTATCTGTTATTCTATATATAAACCCCCCGAACCCCTCGATTAGATTCCAGTCTGTAACTCACTCACGGGTATCTGTTATTCTCTATATAAACCCCCCCGAACCCCTCGATTAGATTCCAGCCTGTAACTCACTCCCGGGTATCTGTTATTCTATATATAAACCCCCCGAACCCCTCGATTAGATTCCAGTCTGTAACTCACTCCCGGGTATCTGTTATTCTATATATAAACCCCCCCGAACCCCTCGATTAGATTCCAGTCTGTAACTCACTCCCGGGTATCTGTTATTCTATATATAAACCCCCCCGAACCACTCGATTAGATTCCAGTCTGTAACTCACTCCCGGGTATCTGTTATTCTATATATAAACCCCCCGAACCCCTCGATTAGATTCCAGTCTGTAACTCACTCCCGGGTATCTGTTATTCTATATATAAACCCCCCCGAACCCCTCGATTAGATTCCAGTCTGTAACTCACTCCCGGGTATCTGTTATTCTATATATAAACCCCCCGAACCCCTCGATTAGATTCCAGTCTGTAACTCACTCCCGGGTATCTGTTATTCTATATATAAACCCCCCCGAACCCCTCGATTAGATTCCAGTCTGTAACTCACTCCCGGGTATCTGTTATTCTATATATAAACCCACCGAACCCCTCGATTAGATTCCAGTCTGTAACTCACTCCCGGGTATCTGTTATTCTATATATAAACCCCCCGAACCCCTCGATTAGATTCCAGTCTGTAACTCACTCCCGGGTATCTGTTATTCTATATATAAACCCCCCGAACCCCTCGATTAGATTCCAGTCTGTAACTCACTCCCGGGTATCTGTTATTCTGTATATAAACCCCCCGAACCCCTCGATTAGATTCCAGTCTGTAACTCACTCCCGGGTATCTGTTATTCTATATATAAACCCCCCGAACCCCTCGATTAGATTCCAGTCTGGAACTCACTCCCGGGTATCTGTTATTCTATATATAAACCCCCCGAACCCCTCGATTAGATTCCAGTCTGGAACTCACTCCCGGGTATCTGTTATTCGATATATAAACCCCCCGAACCCCTCGATTAGATTCCAGTCTGTAACTCACTCCCGGGTATCTGTTATTCTATATATTAACCCCCCCGAACCCCTCGATTAGATTCCAGTCTGTAACTCACTCCCGGGTATCTGTTATTCTATATATAAACCCCACCGAACCCCTCGATTAGATTCCAGTCTGTAACTCACTCCCGGGTATCTGTTATTCTATATATAAACCCCCCGAACCCCTCGATTAGATTCCAGTCTGTAACTCACTCCCGGGTATCTGTTATTCTATATATAAACCCCCCCGAACCCCTCGATTAGATTCCAGTCTGTAACTCACTCCCGGGTATCTGTTATTCTATATATAAACCCACCGAACCCCTCGATTAGATTCCAGTCTGTAACTCACTCCCGGGTATCTGTTATTCTATATATAAACCCCCCGAACCCCTCGATTAGATTCCAGTCTGTAACTCACTCCCGGGTATCTGTTATTCTATATATAAACCCCCCGAACCCCTCGATTAGATTCCAGTCTGTAACTCACTCCCGGGTATCTGTTATTCTATATATAAACCCCCCGAACCCCTCGATTAGATTGCAGTCTGTAACTCACTCCCGGGTATCTGTTATTCTATATATAAACCCCCCGAACCCCTCGATTAGATTCCAGTCTGTAACTCACTCCCGGGTATCTGTTATTCTATATATAAACCCCCCGAACCCCTCGATTAGATTCCAGTCTGGAACTCACTCCCGGGTATCTGTTATTCTATATATAAACCCCCCGAACCCCTCGATTAGATTCCAGTCTGTAACTCACTCCCGGGTATCCGTTATTCTGTATATAAACCTCCCCGAACCCCTCGATTAGATTCCAGTCTGTAACTCACTCCCGGGCATCTGTTATTCTATATCTCAACCCCCCGAACCCCTCGATTAGATTCCAGTCTGTAACTCACTCCCGGGTATCTGTTATTCTAAAAATAAACCCACCGAACCCCTCGATTAGATTCCAGTCTGTAACTCACTCCCGGGTATCTGTTATTCGATATATAAACCCCCCGAACCCCTCGATTAGATTCCAGTCTGTAACTCACTCCCGGGTATCTGTTATTCTATATATAAACCCCCCGAACCCCTCGATTAGATTCCAGTCTGTAACTCACTCCCGGGTATCTGTTATTCTGTATATAAACCCCCCGAACCCTTCGATTAGATTCCAGTCTGTAACTCACTCCCGGGTATCTGTTATTCTATATATAAACCCCCCGAACCCCTCGATTAGATTCCAGTCTGTAACTCACTCCCGGGTATCTGTTATTCTATATATAAACCCCCCGAACCCCTCGATTAGATTCCAGTCTGGAACTCACTCCCGGGTATCTGTTATTCTGTATATAAACCCCCCGAACCCCTCGATTAGATTCCAGTCTGTAACTCACTCCCGGGTATCTGTTATTCGATATATAAACCCCCCCGAACCCCTCGATTAGATTCCAGTCTGTAACTCACTCCCGGGTATCTGTTATTCTATATATAAACCCCCCCGAACCCCTCGATTAGATTCCAGTCTGTAACTCACTCCCGGGGATCTGTTATTCTATATATAAACCTCCCCGAACCCCTCGATTAGATTCCAGTCTGTAACTCACTCCCGGGTATCTGTTATTCTATATATAAACCCCCCGAACCCCTCGATTAGATTCCAGTCTGTAACTCACTCCCGGGTATCTGTTATTCTATCTATAAACCCCCCGAACCCCTCGATTAAATTCCAGTCTGTAACTCACTCCCGGGTATCTGTTATTCTATATATAAACCCCCCCGAACCCCTCGATTAGATTCCAGTCTGTAACTCACTCCCGGGTATCTGTTATTCGATATATAAACCCCCCGAACCCCTCGATTAGATTCCAGTCTGTAACTCACTCCCGGGTATCTGTTATTCTATATATAAACCCCCCGAACCCCTCGATTAAATTCCAGTCTGTAACTCACTCCCGGGTATCTGTTATTCTATATATAAACCCCCCCGAACCCCTCGATTAGATTCCAGTCTGTAACTCACTCCCGGGTATCTGTTATTCGATATATAAACCCCCCGAACCCCTCGATTAGATTCCAGTCTGTAACTCACTCCCGGGTATCTGTTATTCTATATATAAACCCCCCCGAACCCCTCGATTAGATTCCAGCCTGTAACTCACTCCCGGGTATCTGTTATTCTATATATAAACCCCCCGAACCCCTCGATTAGATTCCAGTCTGTAACTCACTCCCGGGTATCTGTTATTCTATATATAAACCCCCCGAACCCCTCGATTAGATTCCAGTCTGTAACTCACTCCCGGGTATCTGTTATTCTATATATAAACCCCCCGAACCCCTCGATTAGATTCCAGTCTGTAACTCACTCCCGGGTATCTGTTATTCTATATATAAACCCCCCGAACCCCTCGATTAGATTCCAGTCTGTAACTCACTCCCGGGTATCTGTTATTCTATATATAAACCCCCCGAACCCCTCGATTAGATTCCAGTCTGGAACTCACTCCCGGGTATCTGTTATTCTACATATAAACCCCCCCGAACCCCTCGATTAGATTCCAGTCTGTAACTCACTCCCGGGTATCTGTTATTCTATATATAAACCCCCCCGAACCCCTCGATTAGATTCCAGTCTGTAACTCACTCCCGGGTATCTGTTATTCTATATATAAACCCCCCGAACCCCTCGATTAGATTCCAGTCTGTAACTCACTCCAGGGTATCTGTTATTCTATATATAAACCCCCCGAACCCCTCGATTAGATTCCAGTCTGTAACTCACTCCCGGGTATCTGTTCTTCTATATATAAACCCCCCGAACCCCTCGATTAGATTCCAGTCTGTAACTCACTCCCGGGTATCTGTTATTCTATATATAAACCCCCCGAACCCCTCGATTAGATTCCAGTCTGTAACTCACTCCCGGGTATCTGTTATTCTATATATAAACCCCCCGAACCCCTCGATTAGATTCCAGTCTGTAACTCACTCCCGGGTATCTGTTATTCTATATATGAACCCCCCCGAACCCCTCGATTAGATTCCAGTCTGTAACTCACTCCCGGGTATCTGTTATTCTGTATATAAACCCCCCCGAACCCCTCGATTGGATTCCAGTCTGCAACTCACTCCCAGGTATCTGTTATTCTATATGCAAACCCCCCGAACCCCTCGATTAGATTCCAGTCTGTAACTCACTCCCGGGTATCTGTTATTCTATATATAAACCCCCGAACCCCTCGATTAGATTCCAGTCTGTAACTCACTCCCGGTATCTGTTATTCTATATATAAACCCCCCCGAACCCCTCGATTAGATTCCAGTCTGTAACTCACTCCCGGGTATCTGTTATTCTATATATAAACCCCCCGAACCCCTCGATTAGATTCCAGTCTGTAACTCACTCCCGGGTATCTGTTATTCTATATATAAACCCCCCGAACCCCTCGATTAGATTCCAGTCTGTAACTCACTCCCGGGTATCTGTTATTCTATATATAAACCCCCCGAACCCCTCGATTAGATTCCAGTCTGTAACTCACTACCGGGTATCTGTTATTCTATATATAAACCCCCCGAACCCCTCGATTAGATTCCAGTCTGTAACTCACTCCCGGGTATCTGTTATTCTGTATATAAACCCCCCGAACCCCTCGATTAGATTCCAGTCTGTAACTCACTCCCGGGTATCTGTTATTCTATATATAAACCCCCCGAACCCCTCGATTAGATTCCAGTCTGTAACTCACTCCCGGGTATCTGTTATTCTAAATATAAACCCCCCGAACCCCTCGATTAGATTCCAGTCTGTAACACACTCCCGGGTATCTGTTATTCTATATATAAACCCCCCGAACCCCTCGATTAGATTCCAGTCTGGAACTCACTCCCGGGTATCTGTTATTCTATATATAAACCCCCCCCGAACCCCTCGATTAGATTCCAGCCTGTAACTCACTCCCGGGTATCTGTTATTCTATATATAAACCCCCCGAACCCCTCGATTAGATTCCAGTCTGTAACTCACTCCCGGGTATCTGTTATTCTATATATAAACCCCCCGAACCCCTCGATTAGATTCCAGTCTGTAACTCACTCCCGGGTATCTGTTATTCTATATATAAACCCCCCCCGAACCCCTCGATTCGATTCCAGCCTGTAACTCACTCCCGGGTATCTGTTATTCTATATATAAACCCCCCGAACCCCTCGATTAGATTCCAGTCTGTAACTCACTCCCGGGTATCTGTTATTCGATATATAAACCACCCGAACCCCTCGATTAGATTCCAGTCTGTAACTCACTCCCGGGTATCTGTTATTCTATATATAAACCCCCCGAACCCCTCGATTAGATTCCAGTCTGTAACTCACTCCCGGGTATCGGTTATTCTATATATAAACCCCCCGAACCCCTCGATTAGATTCCAGTCTGCAACTCACTCCCGGGTATCTGTTATTCTATATATAAACCCCCCGAACCCCTCGATTAGCTTCCAGCCTGTAACTCACTCCCGGGTATCTGTTATTCTATATATAAACCCCCCGAACCCCTCGATTAGCTTCCAGCCTGTAACT
The DNA here is from genome assembly GCF_035084215.1 of Heptranchias perlo. NCBI lineage: Eukaryota > Metazoa > Chordata > Chondrichthyes > Hexanchiformes > Hexanchidae > Heptranchias > Heptranchias perlo. Next base: position 98,984 of record NW_027139560.1, read on the forward strand.
CCCTCCCGGGTATCTGTTATTCTATATATAAACCCCCCGAACCCCTCGATTAGCTTCCAGCCTGTAACTCACTCCCGGGTATCTGTTATTCTATATATAAACCCCCCGAACCCCTCGATTAGATTCCAGTCTGTAACTCACTCCCGGGTATCTGTTATTCTATATATAAACCCCCCGAACCCCTCGATTAGATTCCAGTCTGTAACTCACTCCCGGGTATCTGTTATTCTATATATGAACCCCCCCGAACCCCTCGATTAGATTCCAGTCTGTAACTCACTCCCGGGTATCTGTTATTCTATATATAAACCCCCCCGAACCCCTCGATTAGATTCCAGTCTGTAACTCACTCCCAGGTATCTGTTATTCTATATGCAAACCCCCCGAACCCCTCGATTAGATTCCAGTCTGTAACTCACTCCCGGGTATCTGTTATTCTATATATAAACCCCCCGAACCCCTCGATTAGATTCCAGTCTGTAACTCACTCCCGGGTATCTGTTATTCTATATATGAACCCCCCCGAACCCCTCGATTAGATTCCAGTCTGTAACTCACTCCCGGGTATCTGTTATTCTATATATAAACCCCCCCGAACCCCTCGATTAGATTCCAGTCTGTAACTCACTCCCAGGTATCTGTTATTCTATATGCAAACCCCCCGAACCCCTCGATTAGATTCCAGTCTGTAACTCACTCCCGGGTATCTGTTATTCTATATATAAACCCCCCGAACCCCTCGATTAGATTCCAGTCTGTAACTCACTCCCGGGTATCTGTTATTCTATATATAAACCCCCCCGAACCCCTCGATTAGATTCAAGTCTGTAACTCACTCCCGGGTATCTGTTATTCTATATATAAACCCCCCGAACCCCTCGATTAGATTCCAGTCTGTAACTCACTTACGGGTGTCTGTTATTCGATATATAAAACCCCCGAACCCCTCGATTAGATTCCAGCCTGTCACTCACTCCCGGGTATCTGTTATTCTATATATAAACCCCCCGAACCCCTCGATTAGATTCCAGTCTGTAACTCACTCCCGGGTATCTGTTATTCTATATATAAACCCCCCGAACCCCTCGATTAGATTCCAGTCTGTAACTCACTCCCGGGTATCTGTTATTCTATATATAAACCCCCCGAACCCCTCGATTAGATTCCAGTCTGTAACTCACTCCCGGGTATCTGTTATTCTATATATAAACCCCCCGAACCCCTCGATTAGATTCCAGTCTGTAACTCACTCCCGGGTATCTGTTATTCTATATATAAACCCCCCCGAACCCCTCGATTAGATTCCAGTCTGTAACTCACTCCCGGGTATCTGTTATTCTATATATAAACCCCCCGAACCCCTGGATTAGATTCCAGTCTGTAACTCACTCCCGGGTATCTGTTATTCTATATATAAACCCCCCGAACCCCTCGATTAGATTCCAGTCTGTAACTCACTCCCGGGTATCTGTTATTCTATATATAAACCCCCCCCGATCCCCTCGATTAGATTCCAGTCTGTAACTCACTCCCGGGTATCTGTTATTCTATATATAAACCCCCCGAACCCCTGGATTAGATTCCAGTCTGTAACTCACTCCCGGGTATCTGTTATTCTATATATAAACCCCCCGAACCCCTCGATTAGATTCCAGTCTGTAACTCACTCCCGGGTATCTGTTATTCTATATATAAACCCCCCGAACCCCTCGATTAGATTCCAGTCTGTAACTCACTCCCGGGTATCTGTTATTCTATCTATAAACCCCCCGAACCCCTCGATTAGATTCCAGTCTGTAACTCACTCCCGGGTATCTGTTATTCTATATATAAACCCCCCGAACCCCTCGATTAGATTCCAGTCTGTAACTCACTCCCGGGTATCTGTTATTCTATATATAAACCCCCCGAACCCCTCGATTAGATTCCAGTCTGTAACTCACTCCCGGGTATCTGTTATTCTATATATAAACCCCCCCGAACCCCTCGATTAAATTCCAGCCTGTCACTCACTCCCGGGTATCTGTTATTCTATATATAAACCCCCCGAACCCCTCGATTAGATTCCAGTCTGTAACACACTCCCGGGTATCTGTTATTCTATATATAAACCCCCCGAACCCCTCGATTAGATTCCAGTCTGTAACTCACTCCCGGGTATCTGTTATTCTATATATAAACCCCCCGAACACCTCGATTAGATTCCAGTCTGTAACTCACTCCCGGGTATCTGTTATTCTATATATAAACCCCCCCGAACCCCTCGATTAGATTCCAGTCTGTAACTCACTCCCGGGTATCTGTTATTCTATATATAAACCCCCCGAACCCCTCGATTAGATTCCAGTCTGTAACTCACTCCCGGGTATCTGTTATTCTATATATAAACCCCCCGAACCCCTCGATTAGATTCCAGTCTGTAACTCACTCCCGGGTATCTGTTATTCTATATATAAACCCCCCGAACCCCTCGATTTGCTTCCAGCCTGTAACTCACTCCCGGGTATCTGTTATTCTATATATAAACCCCCCGAACCCCTCGATTAGCTTCCAGCCTGTAACTCACTCCCGGGTATCAGTTATTCTATATATAAACCCCCCGAACCCCTCGATTAGCTTCCAGCCTGTAACTCACTCCCGGGTATCTTTTATTCTGTATATAAACCCCCCTAACCCCTCGATTAGATTCCAGTCTGTCACTCACTCTCGGGTATCTGTTATTCTATATATAAACCCCCCCGAACCCCTCGATTAGATTCCAGTCTGTAACTCACTCCCGGGTATCTGTTATTCTATATATAAACCCCCCGAACCCCTCGATTAGATTCCAGTCTGTAACTCACTCCCGGGTATCTGTTATTCGATATATAAACCCCCCGAACCCCTCGATTAGATTCCAGTCTGTAACTCACTCCCGGGTATCTGTTATTCTATATATAAACCCCCCGAACCCCTCGATTAGATTCCAGTCTGTAACTCACTCCCGGGTATCTGTTATTCTATATATAAACCTCCCCGAACCCCTCGATTAGATTCCAGTCTGTAACTCACTCCCGGGTATCTGTTATTCTATATATAAACCCCCCCGAACCCCTCGATTAGATTCCAGTCTGTAACTCACTCCCGGGTATCTGTTATTCTATATATAAACCCCCCCCGAACCCCTCGATTAAATTCCAGCCTGTCACTCACTCCCGGGTATCTGTTATTCTATATATAAACCCCCCGAACCCCTCGATTAGATTCCAGTCTGTAACACACTCCCGGGTATCTGTTATTCTATATATAAACCCCCCGAACCCCTCGATTAGATTCCAGTCTGTAACTCACTCCCGGGTATCTGTTATTCTATATATAAACCCCCCGAACACCTCGATTAGATTCCAGTCTGTAACTCACTCCCGGGTATCTGTTATTCTATATATAAACCCCCCCGAACCCCTCGATTAGATTCCAGTCTGTAACTCACTCCCGGGTATCTGTTATTCTATATATAAACCCCCCGAACCCCTCGATTAGATTCCAGTCTGTAACTCACTCCCGGGTATCTGTTATTCTATATATAAACCCCCCGAACCCCTCGATTAGATTCCAGACTGTAACTCACTCCCGGGTATCTGTTATTCTATATATAAACCCCCCGAACCCCTCGATTAGATTCCAGTCTGTAACTCACTCCCGGGTATCTGTTATTCTATATATAAACCCCCCGAACCCCTCGATTAGATTCCAGTCTGTAACTCACTCCCGGGTATCTGTTATTCTATATTTAAACCCCCCGAACCCCTCGATTAGCTTCCAGCCTGTAACTCACTCCCGGGTATCTGTTATTCTATATATAAACCCCCCTAACCCCTCGATTAGATTCCAGTCTGTCACTCACTCCCGGGTATCTGTTATTCTATATATAAACCCCCCCGAACCCCTCGATTAGATTCCAGTCTGTAACTCACTCCCGGGTATCTGTTATTCTATATATAAACCCCCCCGAACCCCTCGATTAGATTCCAGTCTGTAACTCACTCCCAGGTATCTGTTATTCTATATATAAACCCCCCCGAACCCCTCGATTAGATTCCAGCCTGTAACTCACTCCCGGGTATCTGTTATTCTACATATAAACCCCCCGAACCCCTCGATTAGATTCCAGTCTGTAACTCACTCCCGGGTATCTGTTATTCTATATTTAAACCCCCCGAACCCCTCGATTAGATTCCAGTCTGTAACTCACTCCCGGGTATCTGTTATTCTATATATAAACCCCCCCGAACCCCTCGATTAGATTCCAGCCTGTAACTCACTCCCGGGTATCTGTTATTCTATATATAAACCCCCCTAACCCCTCGATTAGATTCCAGTCTGTCACTCACTCCCGGGTATCTGTTATTCTACATATAAACCCCCCCGAACCCCTCGATTAGATTCCAGTCTGTAACTCACTCCCGGGTATCTGTTATTCTATATATAAACCCCCCCGACCCCCTCGATTAGATTCCAGTCTGTAACTCACTCCCGGGTATCTGTTATTCTATATATAAACCCCCCGAACCCCTCGATTAGATTCCAGTCTGTAACTCACTCCCGGGTATCTGTTATTCTATATATAAACCCCCCGAACCCCTCGATTAGATTCCAGTCTGTAACTCACTCCCGGGTATCTGTTATTCTATATATAAACCCCCCCGAACCCCTCGATTAGATTCCAGTCTGTAACTCACTCCCGGGTATCTGTTATTCTATATATAAACCCCCCGAACCCCTCGATTAGCTTCCAGTCTGTAACTCACTCCCGGGTATCTGTTATTCTATATATAAACCCCCCGAACCCCTCGATTAGATTCCAGTCTGTAACTCACTCCCGGGTATCTGTTATTCTTTATATCAACCCCCCTAACCCCTCGATTAGATTCCAGTCTGTAAATCACTCCCGGGTATCTGTTATTCCATATATAAACCCCCCGAACCCCTCGATTAGATTCCAGTTTTTGACTGACTCCAGGGTATCTGTTATTCCATATATAAACCCCCCGAACCCCTCGATTAGATTCCAGTCTGTAACTCACTCCCGGGTATCTGTTATTCTGTATATAAACCCCCCGAACCCCTCGATTAGATTCCAGTCTGTTACTCACTCCCGGTTATCTGTTATTCTATATATAAACCTCCCAGAACCCCTCGATTAGATTCCAGTCTGTAACTCACTCCCGGGTATCTGTTATTCTATATATAAACCCCCCCGAACCCCTCGATTAGATTCCAGTCTGTAACTCAGTCCCGGGTATCTGTTATTCTATATATAAACCCCCCCGAACCCCTCGATTAGATTCCAGCCTGTAACTCACTCCCGGGTATCTGTTATTCTATATATAAACCCCCCGAACCCCTCGATTAGATTCCAGTCTGTAACTCACTCCCGGGTATCTGTTATTCTATATATAAACCCCCCCGAACCCCTCGATTAGATTCCAGTCTGCAACTCACTCCCGGGTATCTGTTATTCTATATATAAACCCCCCCGAACCCCTCGATCAGATTCCAGTCTGTAACTCACTCCCGGGTATCTGTTATTCCATATATAAACCCCCCGAACCCCTCGATTAGATTCCAGTCTGTAACTCACTCCCGGGTATCTGTTATTCTATATATGAACCCCCCCGAACCCCTCGATTAGATTCCAGTCTGTAACTCACTCCCGGGTATCTGTTATTCTATATATAAACCCCCCGAACCCCTCGATTAGATTCCAGTCTGTAACTCACTCCCGGGTATCTGTTATTCTATATATAAACCCCCCGAACCCCTCGATTAGATTCCAGCCTGTAACTCACTCCCGGGTACCTGTTATTCTATATATAAACCCCCCGAACACCTCGATTAGATTCCAGTCTGTAACTCACTCCCGGGGATCTGTTATTCTATATATAAACCCCCCGAACCCCTCGATTAGATTCCAGTCTGTAACTCACACCCGGGTATCTGTTATTCTATATATAAACCCCCCCCGAACCCCTCGATTAGATTCCAGTCTGGAACTCACTCCCGGGTATCTGTTATTCTATATATAAACCCCCTGAACCCCTCGATTAGATTCCAGTCTGTAACTCACTCCCGGGTATCTGTTATTCTATATATAAACCCCCTGAACCCCTCGATTAGATTCCAGTCAGTAACTCAATCCCGGGTATCTGTTATTCTATATATAAACCCCCCGAACCCCTCGATTAGATTCCAGTCTGTAACTCACTCCCGGGTATCTGTTATTCTATATATAAACCCCCCGAACCCCTCGATTAGATTCCAGTCTGTAACTCACTCCCGGGTATCTGTTATTCTCTTTACAAACCCCACGAACCCCTCGATTAGATTCCAGTCTGTAACTCAGTCCCGGGTATCTGTTATTCTATATATAAACCCCCCGAACCCCTCGATTAGATTCCAGTCTGTAACTCACTCCCGGGTATCTGTTATTCTGTATATAAACCCCCCGAACCCCTCGATTAGATTCCAGTCTGTAACTCACTCCCGGGTATCTGTTATTCTGTATATAAACCCCCCGAACCCCTCGATTAGATTCGAGTCTGTAACTCACTCCTGGGTATCTGTTATTCTATATATAAACCCCCCGAACCCCTCGATTAGATTCCCGTCTGCAACTCACACCCGGGTATCTGTTATTCTATATATAAACCCCCCCGAACCCCTCGATTAGATTCCAGTCTGTAACTCATTCCCGGGTATCTGTTATTCGATATATAAACCCCCCCAAACCCCTCGATTAGATTCCAGTCTGTAACTCACTCCCGGGTATCTGTTATTCTATATATAAACCCCCCGAACCCCTCGATTAGATTCCAGTCTGTAACTCATTCCCGGGTATCTGTTATTCTATATGTAAACCCCCCGAACCCCTCGATTAGATTCCAGTCTGTAACTCACTCCCGGGTATCTGTTATTCTATATAGAAACCCCCCGAACCCCTCGATTAGATTCCAGTCTGTAACTCACTCCCGGGTATCTGTTATTCTATATATAAACCCCCCGAACCCCTCGATTAGATTCCAGCCTGTAACTCACTCCCGGGTATCTGTTATTCCATATATAAACCCCCCGAACCCCTCGATTAGATTCCAGTCTGCAACTCACTCCCGGGTATCTGTTATTCTATATATAAACCCCCCGAACCCCTCGATTAGATTCCAGTCTGTTACTCACTCCCGGGTATCTGTTATTCTATATATAAACCTCCCCGAACCCCTCGATTAGATTCCAGTCTGTAACTCACTCCCGGGTATCTGTTATTCTATATATAAACCCCCCCGAACCCCTCGATTAGATTCCAGTCTGTAACTCAGTCCCGGGTATCTGTTATTCTATATATAAACCCCCCCGAACCCCTCGAATAGATTCCAGCCTGTAACTCACTCCCGGGTATCTGTTATTCTATATATAAACCCCCCGAACCCCTCGATTAGATTCCAGTCTGTAACTCACTCCCGGGTATCTGTTATTCTATATATAAACCCCCCCGAACCCCTCGATTAGATTCCAGTCTGCAACTCACTCCCGGGTATCTGTTATTCTATATATAAACCCCCCCGAACCCCTCGATCAGATTCCAGTCTGTAACTCACTCCCGGGTATCTGTTATTCTATATATAAACCCCCCGAACCCCTCGATTAGATTCCAGTCTGTAACTCACTCCCGGGTATCTGTTATTCTATATATGAACCCCCCCGAACCCCTCGATTAGATTCCAGTCTGTAACTCACTCCCGGGTATCTGTTATTCTATATATAAACCCCCCGAACCCCTCGATTAGATTCCAGTCTGTAACTCACTCCCGGGTATCTGTTATTCTATATATAAACCCCCCGAACCCCTCGATTAGATTCCAGCCTGTAACTCACTCCCGGGTACCTGTTATTCTATATATAAACCCCCCCGAACCCCTCGATTAGATTCCAGTCTGTAACTCACTCCCGGGTATCTGTTATTCTATATATAAACCCCCCGAACCCCTCGATTAGATTCCAGCCTGTAACTCACTCCCGGGTATCTGTTATTCTATATATAAACCCCCCCGAACCCCTCGATTAGATTCCAGTCTGTAACTCACTCCCGGGTATCTGTTATTCTATATATAAACCCCCCGAACCCCTCGATTAGATTCCAGTCTGTAACTCACTCCCGGGTATCTGTTATTCTATATATAAACCCCCCGAACACCTCGATTAGATTCCAGTCTGTAACTCACTCCCGGGGATCTGTTATTCTATATATAAACCCCCCGAACCCCTCGATTAGATTCCAGTCTGTAACTCACTCCCGGGTATCTGTTATTCTATATATAAACCCCCCCCGAACCCCTCGATTAGATTCCAGTCTGGAACTCACTCCCGGGTATCTGTTATTCTATATATAAACCCCCTGAACCCCTCGATTAGATTCCAGTCTGTAACTCACTCCCGGGTATCTGTTATTCTATATATAAACCCCCTGAACCCCTCGATTAGATTCCAGTCAGTAACTCAATCCCGGGTATCTGTTATTCTATATATAACCCCCCCGAACCCCTCGATTAGATTCCAGTCTGTAACTCACTCCCGGGTATCTGTTATTCTATATATAAACCCACCGAACCCCTCGATTAGATTCCAGTCTGTAACTCACTCCCGGGTATCTGTTATTCTCTTTACAAACCCCACGAACCCCTCGATTAGATTCCAGTCTGTAACTCAGTCCCGGGTATCTGTTATTCTATATATAAACCCCCCGAACCCCTCGATTAGATTCCAGTCTGTAACTCACTCCCGGGTATCTGTTATTCTATATATAAACCCCCCCGAACCCCTCGATTAGATTCCAGTCTGTAACTCACTCCCGGGTATCTGTTATTCTGTATATAAACCCCCCGAACCCCTCGATTAGATTCCAGTCTGTAACTCACTCCCGGGTATCTGTTATTCTGTATATAAACCCCCCGAACCCCTCGATTAGATTCGAGTCTGTAACTCACTCCTGGGTATCTGTTATTCTATATATAAACCCCCCGAACCCCTCGATTAGATTCCCGTCTGCAACTCACACCCGGGTATCTGTTATTCTATATATAAACCCCCCCGAACCCCTCGATTAGATTCCAGTCTGTAACTCATTCCCGGGTATCTGTTATTCTATATATAAACCCCCCCAAACCCCTCGATTAGATTCCAGTCTGTAACTCACTCCCGGGTATCTGTTATTCTATATATAAACCCCCCGAACCCCTCGATTAGATTCCAGTCTGTAACTCACTCCCGGGTATCTGTTATTCTATATATAAACATCCCGAACCCCTCGATTAGATTCCAGTCTGTAACTCACTCCCGGGTATCTGTTATTCTATATACAAACCCCCCGAACCCCTCGATTAGATTCCAGCCTGTAACTCACTCCCGGGTATCTGTTATTCTATATATAAACCCCCCGAACCCCTCGAATAGATTCCAGTCTGTAACTCACTCCCGGGTATCTGTTATTCTATATATAAACCCCCCCGAACCCCTCGATCAGATTCCAGTCTGTAACTCACTCCAGGGTATCTGTTATTCTATATATAAACCCCCCGAACCCCTCGATTAGATTCCAGTCTGTAACTCACTCCCTGGTATCTGTTATTCTATATATAAACCCCCCGAACCCCTCGTTTAGATTCCAGCCTGTAACTCACTCCCGGGTATCTGTGATTCTATATATAAACCCCCCGAACACCTCGATTAGATTCCAGTCTGTAACTCACTCCCAGGTATCTGTTATTCTATATATAAACGCCCCGAACCCCTCGATTCGATTCCAGTCTGTAACTCACTCCCGGGTATCTGTTATTCTATATATAAACCCCCCGAACCCCTCGATTAGATTCCAGTCTGTAACTCACTCCCGGGTATCTGTTATTCTATATACAAACCCCCCGAACCCCTCGATTAGATTCCAGCCTGTAACTCACTCCCGGGTATCTGTTATTCTATATACAAACCCCCCGAACCCCTCGATTAGATTCCAGCCTGTAACTCACTCCCGGGTATCTGTTATTCTATATATAAACCCCCCCGAACCCCTCGATCAGATTCCAGTCTGTAACTCACTCCAGGGTATCTGTTATTCTATATATAAACCCCCCGAACCCCTCGATTAGATTCCAGTCTGTAACTCACTCCCTGGAATCTGTTATTCTATATATAAACCCCCCGAACCCCTCGTTTAGATTCCAGCCTGTAACTCACTCCCGGGTATCTGTTATTCTATATATAAACCCCCCCGAACCCCTCGATTAGATTCCAGTCTGTAACTCACTCCCGGGTATCTGTTATTTTATATATAAACCCCCCGAACCCCTCGATTAGATTCCAGTCTGTAACTCACTCCCGGGTATCTGTTATTCTATATATAAACCCCCCCGAACCCCTCGTTTAGATTCCAGCCTGTAACTCACTCCCGGGTATCTGTTATTCTATATATAAACCCCCCCGAACCTCTCGTTTAGATTCCAGCCTGTAACTCACTCCCGGGTATCTGTTATTCTATATATAAACCCCCCCGAACCCCTCGATTAGATTCCAGTCTGTAACTCACTCCCGGGTATCTGTTATTCTATATATAAACCCCCCCGAACCCCTCGATTAGATTCCAGTCTGTAACTCACTCCCGGGTATCTGTTATTCTATATATAAACCCCCCGAACCCCTCGATTAGATTCCAGTCTGTAACTCACTCCCGGGTATCTGTGATTCTATATATAAACCCCCCGAACCCCTCGATTAGATTCCAGTCTGTAACTCACTCCCGGGTATCTGTTATTCTATATATAAACCCCCCGAACCCCTCGATCAGATTCCAGTCTGTAACTCACTCCCGGGTATCTGTTATTCTTTATATAAACCCCCCGAACCCCTCGATTAGATTCCAGTCTGTAACTCACTCCCGGGTATCTGTTATTTTATATATAAACCCCCCCGAACCCCTCGATTAGATTCCAGTCTGTAACTCACTCCCGGGTATCTGTTATTCTATATATAAACCCCCCGAACCCCTCGATTAGATTCCAGTCTGTAACTCACTCCCGGGTATCTGTTATTTTATATATAAACCCCCCCGAACCCCTCGATTAGATTCCAGTCTGTAACTCACTCCCGGGTATCTGTTATTCTATATATGAACCTCCCGAACCCCTCGATTAGATTCCAGTCTGCAACTCACTCCCGGGTATCTGTTATTCTATATATAAACCCCCCCGAACCCCTCGATTAGATTCCAGTCTGTAACTCACTCCCGGGTATCTGTTATTCTATATATGAACCTCCCGAACCCCTCGATTAGATTCCAGTCTGCAACTCACTCCCGGGTATCTGTTATTCTATATATAAACCCCCCCGAACCCCTCGATTAGATTCCAGTCTGTAACTCACTCCCGGGTATCTGTTATTCTATATATAAACCCCCCGAACCCCTCGATTAGATTCCAGTCTGTAACTCACTCCCGGGTATCTGTTATTCTATATATAAACCCCCCGAACCCCTCGATTAGATTCCAGTCTGTAACTCACTCCCGGGTATCTGTTATTCTATATATAAACCCCCCGAACCCATCGATGAGATTCCAGTCTGTAACTCACTCCCGGGTATCTGTTATTCTATATATAAACCCCCCCGAACCCCTCGATTAGATTCCAGTCTGTAACTCACTGCCGGGTATCTTTTATTCTATATATAAACCCCCCGAACCCCTCGATTCGATTCCAGTCTGTAACTCACTCCCGGGTATCTGTTATTCTATATATAAACCCCCCGAACCCCTCCATTAGATTCCAGTCTGTAACTCACTCCCGGGTATCTGTTATTCTATATATAAACCCCCCGAACCCCTCGATTAGATTCCAGTCTGTAACTCACTCCCGGGTATCTGTTATTCTATATAGAAACCCCCCGAACCCCTCGATTAGATTCCAGTCTGTAACTCACTCCCGGGTATCTGTTATTCCATATATAAACCCCCCGAACCACTCGATTAGATTCCAGTCTGTAACTCACTCCCGGGTATCTGTTATTCTATATATAAACCCCCCCGAACCCCTCGATTAGATTCCAGTCTGTGACTCACTCCCGGGTATCTGTTATTCTATATATAAACCCCCCGAACCCCTCGATTAGATTCCAGTCTGGAACTCACTCCCGGGTATCTGTTATTCGATATATAAACCCCCCTGAACCCCTCGATTAGATTCCAGTCTGTAACTCACTCCCGGGTATCTGTTATTCTATATATAAAACCCCCCGAACCCCTCGATTAGATTCCAGTCTGTAACTCACTCCTGGGTATCTGTTATTCTTTATATAAACCCCCCGAACCCCTCGATTAGATTCCAGTCTGTAACTCACTCCCGGGTATCTGTTATTCTATATATAAACCCCCCCGAACCCCTCGATGAGATTCCAGTCTGTAACTCACTCCCGGGTATCTGTTATTCTATATATAAACCCCCCGAACCCCTCGATTAGATTCCAGTCTGTAACTCACTCCCGGGTATCTGTTATTCTATATATAATCCCCCCCGAACCCCTCGATTAGATTCCAGTCTGTAACACACTCCCGGGTATCTGTTATTCTATATATAAACCCCCCGAACCCCTCGATTAGATTCCAGCCTGTAACTCACTCCCGGGTATCTGTTATTCTATATATAAACCCGCCCGAACCCCTCGATTAGATTCCAGTCTGTAACTCACTCCTGGGTATCTGTTATTCTATATATAAACCCCCCGAACCCCTCGATTAGATTCCAGTCTGTAACTCACTCCCGGGTATCTGTTATTCTATATATAAACCCCCCGAACCCCTCGATTAGATTCCAGTCTGTAACTCACTCCCGGGTATCTGTTATTCTATATATAAACCCCCCGAACCCCTCGATTAGATTCCAGTCTGTAACTCACTCCCGGGTATCTGTTATTCTATATATAAACCCCCCGAACCCCTCGATTAGATTCCAGCCTGTAACTCACTCCCGGGTATCTGTTATTCTATATATAAACCCCCCGAACCCCTCGATTAGATTCCAGTCTGTAACTCACTCCCGGGTATCTGTTATTCTATATATAAACCCCCCGAACCCCTCGATTAGATTCCAGTCTGTAACTCACTCCCGGGTATCTGTTATTCTGTAGAAAAACCCCCCCGAACCCCTCGATTAGATTCCAGTCTGTAACTCACTCCCGGGTATCTGTTATTCTATATATAAACCCCCCGAACCCCTCGCTTAGATTCCAGTCTGTAACTCACTCCCGGGTATCTGTTATTCTATATATAAACCCCCCGAACCCCTCGCTTAGATTCCAGTCTGTAACTCACTCCCGGGTATCTGTTATTCTATATATAAACCCCCCCGAACCCCTCGATTAGATTCCAGTCTGTAACTCACTCCCGGGTATCTGTTATTCTATATATAAACCCCCCGAACCCCTCGATTAGATTCCAGTCTGTAACTCACTGCCGGGTATCTGATATTCTATATATAAACCCCCCGAACCCCTCGATTAGATTCCGGTCTGTAACTCACTCCCGGGTATCTGTTATTCTATATAGAAACCCCCCGAACCCCTCGATTAGATTCCAGTCTGTAACTCACTCCCGGGTATCTGTTATTCTATATATAAACCCCCCGAACCCCTCGATTAGATTCCCGTCTGTAACTCACTCCCGGGTATCTGTTATTCTATATATAAACCCCCCGAACCCCTCGATTAGATTCCAGTCTGTAACTCACTCCCGGGTATCTGTTATTCTATATATGAACCGCCCGAACCCCTCGATTAGATTCCAGTCTGTAACTCACTCCCGGGTATCTGTTATTCTATATATAAACCCCCCGAACCCCTCGATTAGATTCCAGTCTGTAACTCACTCCCGGGTATCTGTTATTCTATATATAAACCCTCCGAACCCCTCGATTAGATTCCAGTCTGTAACTCACTCCCGGGTATCTGTTATTCTATATATAAACCCCCCGAACCCCTCGATTAGATTCCAGTCTGTAACTCACTCCCGGGTATCGGTTATTCTATATATAAACCCCCCGAACCCCTCGATTAGATTCCAGTCTGTAACTCACTCCCGGGTATCGGTTATTCTATATATAAACCCCCCGAACCCCTCGATTAGATTCCAGTCTGTAACTCACTCCCGGGTATCTGTTATTCTATATATAAACCCCCCCGAACCCCTCGATTAGATTCCAGTCTGTAACTCACTCCCGGGTATCTGTTATTCTATATATAAACCCCCCCGAACCCCTCGATTAGATTCCAGCCTGTAACTCACTCCCGGGTATCTGTTATTCTGTATATAAACCCCCCGAACCCCTCGATTAGATTCCAGCCTGTAACTCACTCCCGGGTATCTGTTATTCTATATATAAACCCCCCCGAACCCCTCGATGCGATTCCAGTCTGTAACTCACTCCCGGGTATCTGTTATTCTATATATAAACCCCCCGAACCCCTCGATTAGATTCCAGTCTGTAACTCACTCCCGGGTATCTGTTATTCTATATATAAACCCCCCGAACCCCTCGATTAGATTCCAGTCTTTAACTCACTCCCGGGTATCTGTTATTCTATATATAAACCCTCCGAACCCCTCGATTAGATTCCAGTCTGTAACTCACTCCCGGGTATCTGTTATTCTATATATAAACCCCCCCGAACCCCTCGATTCGATTCCAGTCTGTAACTCACTCCCGGGTATCTGTTATTCTATATAGAAACCCCCCGAACCCCTCGATTAGATTCCAGTCTGTAACTCACTCCAGGGTATCTGTAATTCTATATATAAACCCTCCGAACCCCTCGATTAGATTCCCGTCTGTAACTCACTCCCGGGTATCTGTTATTCTATATATAAACCCCCCGAACCCCTCGATTAGATTCCAGTCTGTAACTCACTCCCGGGTATCTGTTATTCTGTAGAAAAACCCCCCGAACCCCTCGATTAGATTCCAGTCTGGAACTCACTCCCGGGTATCTGTTATTCTATATATAAACCCCCCCGAACCCCTCGATTAGATTCCAGTCTGTAACTCACTCCCGGGTATCTGTTATTCTATATATAAACCCCCCCGAACCCCTCGATTAGATTCCAGTCTGTAACTCACTCCCGGGTATCTGTTATTCTATATATAAACCCCACGAACCCCTCGATTAGATTCCAGTCTGCAACTCACTCCCGGGTATCTGTTATTTTTTTCTATAAACCCCCCGAATCCCTCGATTAGATTCCAGTCTGTAACTCGCTCCCGGGTATCTGTTATTCTCGATATAAACCCCCCGAACCCCTCGATTAGATTCCAGTCTGCAACTCACTCCTGGGTATCTGTTATTCTATATATAAACCCCCCGAACCCCTCGATTAGATTCCAGTCTGTAACTCACTCCCGGGTATCTGTTATTCTATATATAAACCCCCCGAACCCCTCGATTAGATTCCAGTCTGTAACTCACTCCCGGGTATCTGTTATTCTATATATAAACCCCCCGAACCCCTCGATTAGATTCCAGTCTGTAACTCACTCCCGGGTATCTGTTATTCTATATATAAACCCCCCGAACCCCTCGATTAGATTCCAGTCTGTAACTCACTCCCGGGTATCTGTTATTCTATATATAAACCCCCCGAACCCCTCGATTAGATTCCAGCCTGTAACTCACTCCCGGGTATCTGTTATTCTATATATAAACCCCTCGAACCCCTCGATTAGATTCCAGTCTGTAACTCACTCCCGGGTATCTGTTATTCTATATATAAACCCCCCGAACCCCTCGATTAGATTCCAGTCTGTAACTCACTCCCGGGTATCTGTTATTCTGTCGAAAAACCCCCCCGAACCCCTCGATTAGATTCCAGTCTGTAACTCACTCCCGGGTATCTGTTATTCTATATAGAAACCCCCCGAACCCCTCGCTTAGATTCCAGTCTGTAACTCACTCCCGGTTATCTGTTATTCTATATATAAACACCCCCGAACCCCTCGATTAGATTCCAGTCTGTAACTCACTCCCGGGTATCTGTTATTCTATATATAAACCCCCCGAACCCCTCGATTAGATTCCAGTCTGTAACTCACTGCCGGGTATCTGATATTCTATATATAAACCCCCCGAACCCCTCGATTAGATTCCGGTCTGTAACTCACTCCCGGGTATCTGTTATTCTATATAGAAACCCCCCGAACCCCTCGATTAGATTCCAGTCTGTAACTCACTCCCGGGTATCTGTTATTCTATATATAAACCCCCCGAACCCCTCGATTAGATTCCCGTCTGTAACTCACTCCCGGGTATCTGTTATTCTATATATAAACCCCCCGAACCCCTCGATTAGATTCCAGTCTGTAACTCACTCCCGGGTATCTGTTATTCTATATATGAACCGCCCGAACCCCTCGATTAGATTCCAGTCTGTAACTCACTCCCGGGTATCTGTTATTCTCTATATAAACCCCCCGAACCCCTCGATTAGATTCCAGTCTGTAACTCACTCCCGGGTATCTGTTATTCTATATATAAACCCCCCGAACCCCTCGATTAGATTCCAGTCTGTAACTCACTCCCGGGTATCTGTTATTCTATATATAAACCCCCCGAACCCCTCGATTAGATTCCAGTCTGTAACTCACTCCCGGGTATCTGTTATTCTATATATAAACCCCCCGAACCCCTCGATTAGATTCCAGTCTGTAACTCACTCCCGGGTATCTGTTATTCTATATATAAACCCCACGAACCCCTCGATTAGATTCCAGTCTGCAACTCACTCCCGGGTATCTGTTATTCTATATATAAACCCTCCGAACCCCTCGATTAGATTCCAGTCTGTAACTCACTCCCGGGTATCTGTTATTCAAAATATAAACCCCCCCGAACCCCTCGATTAGATTCCAGTCTGTAACTCACTCCCGGGTATCTGTTATTCTATATATAAACCCCCCGAACCCCTCGATTAGATTCCAGTCTGTAACTCACTCCCGGGTATCTGTTATTCAAAATATAAACCCCCCCGAACCCCTCGATTAGATTCCAGTCTGTAACTCACTCCCGGGTATCTGTTATTCTATATATAAACCCCCCGAACCCCTCGATTAGATTCCAGTCTGTAACTCACTCCCGGGTATCTGTTATTCTATATATAAACCACCCCGAACCCCTCGATGAGATTCCAGTCTGTAACTCACTCCCGGGTATCTGTTATTCTATATATAAACCCCCCGAACCCCTCGATTAGATTCCAGTCTGTAACTCACTCCCGGGTATCTGTTATTCTATATATAAACCCCCCGAACCCCTCGATTAGATTCCAGTCTGTAACTCACTCCCGGGTATCTGTTATTCTATATATAAACCCCCCCGAACCCCTCGATTAGATTCCAGTCTGTAACTCACTCCCGGGTATCTGTTATTCTATATATAAACCCCCGAACCCCTCGATTAGATTCCAGTCTGTAACTCACTCCCGGGTATCTGTTATTCTATATATAAACCCCCCGAACCCCTCGATTAGATTCCAGTCTGTAACTCAATCCCGGGTATCTGTTATTCTATATATAAACCCCCCCGAACCCCTCGATTAGATTCCAGTCTGTAACTCACTCCCGGGTATCTGTTATTCTATATATAAACCCCCCCGAACCCCTCGATTAGATTCCAGTCTGTAACTCACTCCCGGGTATCTGTTATTCTATATATAAACCCTCCGAACCCCTCGATTAGATTCCAGTCTGTAACTCACTCCCGGGTATCTGTTATTCGATATATAAACCCCCCGAACGCCTCGATTAGATTCCAGTCTGTAACTCACTCCCGGGTATCTGTTATTCTGTATATAAACCCCCCGAACCCCTCGATTAGATTCCAGTCTGTAACTCACTCCCGGGTATCTGTTATTCTATATATAAACCCCCCCGAACCCCTCGATTCGATTCCAGTCTGTAACTCACTCCCGGGTATCTGTTATTCTATATATAAACCCCCCGAACCCCTCGATTAGATTCCAGTCTGTAACTCACTCCCGGGTATCTGTTATTCTATATATAAACCCCCCGAACCCCTCGATTAGATTCCAGTCTGTAACTCACTCCCGGGTATCTGTTATTCTATATATAAACCCCCCCGAACCCCTCGATTAGATTCCAGTCTGTAACTCACTCCCGGGTATCTGTTATTCTATATATAAACCCCCCCGAACCCCTCGATTAGATTCCAGTCTGTAACTCACTCCCGGGTATCTGTTATTCTATATATAAACCCCCCCGAACCCCTCGATTCGATTCCAGTCTGTAACTCACTCCCGGGTATCTGTTATTCTATATATAAACCCCCCGAACCCCTCGATTAGATTCCAGTCTGTAACTCACTCCCGGATATCTGTTATTCTATATATAAACCCCCCGAACCCCTGGATTAGATTCCAGTCTGTAACTCACTCCCGGGTATCTGTTATTCTATATATAAACCACCCGAACCCCTCGATTAGATTCCAGTCTGTAACTCACTCCCGGGTATCTGTTATTCTATATATAATCCCCCCGAACCCCTCGATTAGATTCCAGTCTGTAACTCACTCCCGGGTATCTGTTATTCTATATATAAACCCCCCTAACCCCTCGATTAGATTCCAGTCTGTAACTCACTCCCGGGTATCTGTTATTCTATATATAAACCCCCCGAACCCCTCGATTAGATTCCAGTCTGTAACTCACTCCCGGGTATCTGTTATTCTATATATAAACCCCCCGAACTCCTCGATTAGATTCCAGTCTGGAACTCACTCCCGGGTATCTGTTATTCTGAAAATAAACCCCCCGAACCCCTCGATTAGATTCCAGTCTGTAACTCACTCCCGGGTATCTGTTATTCTATATATAAACCCCCCGAACCCCTCGATTAGATTCCAGTCTGTAACTCACTCCCGGGTATCTGTTATTCTATATATAAACCCCCCGAACCCCTCGATCAGATTCCAGTCTGTAACTCACTCCCGGGTATCTGTTATTCTATATATAAACCCCGCCGAACCCCTCGATTAGATTCCAGTCTGCAACTCACTCCCGGGTATCTGTTATTCTGTATATAAACCCCCCGAACCCCTCGATTAGATTCCAGTCTGTAACTCACTCCCGGGTATCTGTTATTCTATATATAAACCCCCCGAACCCCTCGATTAGATTCCAGTCTGTAACTCACTCCCGGGTATCTGTTATTCTATATATAAACCCCCCCGAACCCCTCGATTAGATTCCAGTCTGTAACTCACTCCCGGGTATCTGTTATTCTATATATAAACCCCCCCGAAACCCTCGATTAGATTCCAGTCTGTAACTCACTCCCGGTTATCTGTTATTCTATATATAAACCCCCCCGAACCCCTCGATTAGATTCCAGTCTGTATCTCACTCCCGGGTATCTGTTATTCTATATATAAACCCCCCGAACCCCTCGATTAGATTCCAGTCTGTAACTCACTCCAGGGTATCTGTTATTCTATATATAAACCCCCCCGAACCCCTCGATTAGATTCCAGTCTGTAACTCACTCCCGGGTATCTGTTATTCTATATATAAACCCCCCGAACCCCTCGATTAGATTCCAGTCTGTAACTCACTCCCGGGTATCTGTTATTCTATATATAAACCCCCCGAACCCCTCGATTAGATTCCAGTCTGTAACTCACTCCCGGGTATCTGTTATTCTATATATAAACCCCCCGAACCCCTCGATTAGATTCCAGTCTGTAACTCACTCCCGGGTATCTGTTATTCTATATATAAACCCCCCCGAACCCCTCGATTAGATTCCAGTCTGTAACTCACTCCCGGGTATCTGTTATTCTATATATAAATCCCCGAACCCCTCGATTAGATTCCAGTCTGTAACTCACTCCCGGGTATCTGTTATTCTATATATAAACCCCCCGAACCCCTCGATTAGATTCCAGTCTGTAACTCACTCCCGGGTATCTGTTATTCTATATATAAACCCCCCCGAACCCCTCGATTAGATTCCAGTCTGTAACTCACTCCCGGGTATCTGTTATTCTATATATAAACCCCCCCGAACCCCTCGATTAGATTCCAGTCTGTAACTCACTCCCGGGTATCTGTTATTCTATATATAAACCCCCCGAACCCCTCGATTAGATTCCAGTCTGTAACTCACTCCCGGGTATCTGTTATTCTATATATAAACCCCCCGAACCCCTGGATTAGATTCCAGTCTGTAACTCACTCCCGGGTATCTGTTATTCTATATATAAACCCTCCGAACCCCTCGATTAGATTCCAGTCTGTAACTCACTCCCGGGTATCTGTTATTCTATATATAAACCCCCCCGAACCCCTCGATTAGATTCCAGTCTGTAACTCACTCCCGGGTATCTGTTATTCTATATATAAACCCCCCGAACCCCTCGATTAGATTCCAGTCTGTAACTCACTCCCGGGTATCTGTTATTCTATATATAAACCCCCCGAACCCCTCGATTAGATTCCAGTCTGTAACTCACTCCCGGGTATCTGTTATTCTATATATAAACCCCCCGAACCCCTCGATTAGATTCCAGTCTGTAACTCACTCCCGGGTATCTGTTATTCTATATATAAACCCCCCCGAACCCCTCGATTAGATTCCAGTCTGTAACTCACTCCCGGGTATCTGTTATTCTATATATAAACCCCCCGAACCCCTCGATTAGATTCCAGTCTGTAACTCACTCCCGGGTATCTGTTATTCTATATATAAACCCCCCGAACCCCTCGATTAGATTCCAGTCTGTAACTCACTCCCGGGTATCTGTTATTCTATATATAAACCCCCCGAACCCCTCGATTAGATTCCAGCCTGTAACTCACTCCCGGGTATCTGTTATTCTATATATAAACCCCCCGAACCCCTCGATTAGATTCCAGTCTGTAACTCACTCCCGGGGATCTGTTATTCTATATATAAACCCCCCGAACCCCTCGATTAGATTCCAGTCTGTAACTCACTCCCGGGTATCTGTTATTCTATATATAAACCCCCCCGAACCCCTCGATTAGATTCCAGTCTGTAACTCACTCCCGGGTATCTGTTATTCTATATATAAACCCCCCGAACCCCACGATTAGATTCCAGTCTGTAACTCACTCCCGGGTATCTGTTATTCTATATATAAACCCCCCCGAACCCCTCGATTAGATTCCAGTCTGTAACTCACTCCCGGGTATCTGTTATTCGAAATATAAACCCTCCGAACCCCTCGATTAGATTCGAGTCTGTAACTCACTCCCGGGTATCTGTTATTCTATATATAAACCCCCCCGAAACCCTCGATTAGATTCCAGTCTGGAACTCACTCCCGGGTATCTGTTATTCTATATATAAACCCCCCTGAACCCCTCGATTAGATTCCAGTCTGTAACTCACTCCCGGGTATCTGTTATTCTATATATAAGCCCCCCGACCCCTCGATTAGATTCCAGTCAGTAACTCACTCCCGGGTATCTGTTATTCTATATATAAACCCCCCGAACCCCTCGATTAGATTCCAGTCTGTAACTCACTCCCGGGTATCTGTTATTCTATATATAAACCCCCCGAACCCCTCGATTAGATTCCAGTCTGTCACTCACGCCCGGGTATCTGTTATTCTATATATAAACCCCCCGAACCCCTCGATTAGATTCCAGTCTGCAACTCACTCCCGGGTATCTGTTATTCTATATATAAACCCCCCGAACCCCTCGATTAGATTCCAGTCTGTAACTCACTCCCGGGTATCTGTTATTCTATATATAAACCCCCCCGAACCCCTCGATTAGATTCCAGTCTGTAACTCACTCCCGGGTATCTGTTATTCTATATATAAACCCCCCGAACCCCTCGATTAGATTCCAGTCTGCAACTCACTCCCGGGTATCTGTTATTCTGTATATAAACCCCCCGAACCCCTCGATTAGATTCCAGTCTGTAACTCACTCCCGGGTATCTGTTATTCTATATATAAACCCCCCGAACCCCTCGATTAGATTCCAGTCTGTAACTCACTCCCGGGTATCTGTTATTCTATATATAAACCCCCCGAACCCCTCGATTAGATTCCAGTCTGTAACTCAGTCCCGGGTATCTGTTATTCTATATATAAACCCCCCGAACCCCTCGATTAGATTCCAGTCTGCAACTCACTCCCGGGTATCTGTTATTCTGTATATAAACCCCCCGAAACCCTCGATTAGATTCCAGTCTGTAACTCACTCCCGGGTATCTGTTATTCTATATATAAACCCCCCGAACCCCTCGATTAGATTCCAGTCTGTAACTCACGCCCGGGTATCTGTTATTCTATATATAAACCCCCCCGAACCCCCCGATTAGATTCCAGTCTGTAACTCACTCCCGGGTATCTGTTATTCTATATATAAACCCCCCGAACCCCTCGATTAGATTCCAGTCTGTAACTCACTCCCGGGTATCTGTTATTCTATATATAAACCCCCCGAACCCCTCGATTAGATTCCAGTCTGTAACTCACTCCCGGGTATCTGTTATTCTATATATAAACCCCCCCGAACCCCTCGAATAGATTCCAGTCTGTAACTCACTCCCGGGTATCTGTTATTCTATATATAAACCCCCCGAACCCCTCGATTAGATTCCAGTCTGTAACTCACTCCCGGGTATCTGTTATTCTATATATAAACCCCCCGAACCCCTCGATTAGATTCCAGTCTGTAACTCACTCCCGGGTATCTGTTATTCTATATATAAACCCCCCGAACCCCTCGATTAGATTCCAGTCTGTAACTCACTCCCGGGTATCTGTTATTCGATATATAATCCCCCCGAACCCCTCGATTAGATTCCAGTCTGTAACTCACTCCCGGGTATCTGTTAGTCTATATATAAACCCCCCTGAACCACTCGATTAGATTCCAGTCTGGAACTCACTCCCGGGTATCTGTTATTCTATGTATAAACCCCCACGAACCCCTCGATTAGATTCCAGTCTGTAACTCACTCCCGGGTATCTGTTATTCGATATATAAACCCCCCCGAACCCCTCGATTAGATTCCAGTCTATAACTCACTCCCGGGTATCTGTTATTCGATATATAAACCCCCCCGAACCCCTCGATTAGATTCCAGTCTGTAACTCACTCCCGGGTATCTGTTATTCAATATATAAACCCCCCGAACCCCTCGATTAGATTCCAGTCTGTAACTCACTCCCGGGTAACTGTTATTCTATATATAAACCCCCCCGAACCCCTCGATTGGATTCCAGTCTGTAACTCACTCCCGGGTATCTGTTATTCTGTATATAAACCCCCGAACCCCTCGATTAGATTCCAGTCTGTAACTCACTCCCGGGTATCTGTTATTCTATATATAAACCCCCCGAACCCCTCGATTAGATTCCAGTCTGTAACTCACTCCCGGGTATCTGTTATTCTATATATAAACCCCCCGAACCCCTCGATTAGATTCCAGTCTGTAACTCACTCCCGGGTATCTGTTATTCTATATATAAGCCCCCCGATCCCCTCGATTAGATTCCAGTCTGTAACTCACTCCCGGTTATCTGTTATTCTATATATTGAACCCCCCCGAACCCCTCGATTAGATTCCAGTCTGTAACTCACTCCCGGGTATCTGTTATTCTATATATAAACCCCCCCGAACCCCTCGATTAGATTCCAGTCTGTAACTCACTCCCGGGTATCTGTTATTCTATATATAAACCCCCCGAACCCCTCGATTAGATTCCAGTCTGTGACTCACTCCCGGGTATCTGTTATTCTATATATAAACCCCCGAACCCCTCGATCAGATTCCAGTCTGTAACTCACTCCCGGGTATCTGTTATTCTATATATAAACCCCCCGAACCCCTCGATTAGATTCCAGTCTGTAACTCACTCCCGGGTATCTGTTATTCTATATATAAACCTCCCCGAACCCCTCGATTAGATTCCAGTCTGTAACTCACTCCTGGGTATCTGTTATTCTATATATAAACCCCCCGAACCCCTCGATTAGATTCCAGTCTGTAACTCACTCCCGGGTATCTGTTATTCTATATATAAACCCCCCCGAACCCCTCGATTAGATTCCAGTCTGTAACTCACTCCCAGGTATCTGTTATTCTATATATAAACCCCCCGAACCCCTCGATTAGATTCCAGTCTGTAACTCACTCCCGGGTATCTGTTATTCTATATATAAACCCCCCGAACCCCTCGATTAGATTCCAGCCTGTAACTCACTCCCGGGTATCTGTTATTCTATATATAAACCCCCCCGAACCCCTCGATTAGATTCCAGTCTGTAACTCACTCCCGGGTATCTGTTATTCTATATATAAATCCCCCCGAACCCCTCGATTAGATTCCAGTCTGTAACTCACTCCCGGGTATCTGTTATTCTATATATAAACCCCCCGAACCCCTCGATTAGATTCCAGTCTGTAACTCACTCCCGGGTATCTGTTATTCTAAATATAAACCCCCCGAACCCCTCGATTAGATTCCAGTCTGTAACTCACTCCCGGGTATCTGTTATTCTAAATATAAACCCCCCGAACCCCTCGATTAGATTCCAGTCTGTAACTCACTCCCGGGTATCTGTTATTCTATATGTAAACCCCCGAACCCCTCGATTAGATTCCAGTCTGTAACTCACTCCCGGGTATCTGTTATTCTAAATATAAACCCCCCGAACCCCTCGATTAGATTCCAGTCTGTAACTCACTCCCGGGTATCTGTTATTCTAAATATAAACCCCCCGAACCCCTCGATTAGATTCCAGTCTGTAACTCACTCCCGGGTATCTGTTATTCTAAATATAAACCCCCCGAACCCCTCGATTAGATTCCAGTCTGTAACTCACTCCTGGGTATCTGTTATTCTATATATAAACCCCCCGAACCCCTCGATTAGATTCCAGCCTGTAACTCACTCCCGGGTATCTGTTATTCTATATATAAACCCCCCGAACCCCTCGATTCGATTCCAGTCTGTAACTCACTCCCGGGTATCTGTGATTCTTTATATCAACCCCCCGAACCCCTCGATTAGATTCCAGTCTGTAACTCACTCCCGGGTATCTGTTATTCTATATATAAACCCCCCCGAACCCCTCGATTAGATTCCAGTCTGTAACTCACTCCCGGGTATCTGTTATTCTATATATAAACCCCCCCGAACCCCTCGATTAGATTCCAGTCTGTAACTCACTCCCGGGTATCTGTTATTCGATATATAAAACCCCCGAACCCCTCGATTAGATTCCAGTCTGTAACTCACTCCCGGGTATCTGTTATTCTATATATAAACCCCCCGAACCCCTCGATTAGATTCCAGTCTGTAACTCACTCCCGGGTATCTGTTATTCTATATGTAAACCCCCTGAACCCCTCGATTAGATTCCAGTCTGTCACTCACTCCCGGGTATCTGTTATTCTATATATAAACCCCCCGAACCCCTCGATTAGATTCCAGTCTGTAACTCACTCCCGGGTATCTGTTATTCTATATATAAACCCCCCGAACCCCTCGATTAGATTCCAGTCTGTAACTCACTCCCGGGTATCTGTTATTCTATATATAAACCCCCCCGAACCCCTCGATTAGATTCCAGTCTGTAACTCACTCCCGGGTATCTGTAATTCTATATATAAACCCCCCGAACCCCTCGATTAGATTCCAGTCTGTAACTCACTCCCGGGTATCTGTTATTCTATATATAAACCCCCCGAACCCCTCGATTAGATTCCAGTCTGTAACTCACTCCCGGGTATCTGTTATTCTAAATATAAACCCCCACGAACCCCTCGATTAGATTCCAGTCTGTAACTCACTCCCGGGTATCTGTTATTCTATATATAAACCCCCCGAACCCCTCGATTAGATTCCAGTCTGTAACTCACTCCCGGGTATCTGTTATTCTATATATAAACCCCCCGAACCCCTCGATTAGATTCCAGTCTGGAACTCACTCCCGGGTATCTGTTATTCTATATATAAACCCCCCGAACCCCTCGATTAGATTCCAGTCTGTAACTCACTCCCGGGTATCTGTTATTCTATATATAAACCCCCCTGAACCCCTCGATTAGATTCCAGTCTGTAACTCACTCCCGGGTATCTGTTATTCTATATATAAACCCCCCTGAACCCCTCGATTAGATTCCAGCCTGTAACTCATTCCCGGGTATCTGTTATTCTATATATAAACCCCCCGAACCCCTCGATTAGATTCCAGTCTGTAACTCACTCTCGGGTATCTGTTATTCTATATATAAACCCCCCGAACCCCTCGATTAGATTCCTGTCTGCAACACACTCCCGGGGATCTGTTATTCTATATATAAACCCCCCGAACCCCTCGATTAGATTCCAGTCTGTAACTCACTCCCGGGTATCTGTTATTCTATATATAAACCCCACCGAACCCCTCGATTAGATTCCAGTCTGTAACTCACTCCCGGGTATCTGTTATTCTATATATAAACCCCCCGAACCCCTCGATTAGATTCCAGTCTGTAACTCACTCCCAGGTATCTGTTATTCTATATATAAACCCCCCGAACCCCTCGATTAGATTCCAGTCTGTAACTCACTCCCGGGTATCTGTTATTCTATATATAAACCCCCCCGAACCCCTCGATTAGATTCCAGTCTGTAACTCACTCCCGGGTATCTGTTATTCTATATATAAACCCCCCCGAACCCCTCGATTAGATTCCTGTCTGTAACACACTCCCGGGTATCTGTTATTCCATTTATAAACCCCCCGAACCCCTCGATTAGATTCCAGTCTGTAACTCACTCCCGGGTATGTGTTATTCTACATATAAACCCCCCGAGCCCCTCGATTAGATTCCAGTCTGTCACTCACTCCCGGGTATCTGTTATTCTATATATAAACCCCCCCAAACACCTCGATTAGATTCCAGTCTGTAACTCACTCCCGGGTATCTGTTATTCTAAAAATAAACCCCCCGAACCCCTCGATTAGATTCCAGTCTGTAACTCACTTCCGGGTATCTGTTATTCGATATATAAACCCCCCCGAACCCCTCGATTAGATTCCAGTCTGTAACTCCCTCCCGGGTATGTGTTATTCTATATATAAACCCCCCGAACCCCTCGATTAGATTCCAGTCTGTAACTCACTCCCGGGTATCTGTTATTCTATATATAAACCGCCCGAACCCCTCGATTAGATTCCAGTCTGTAACTCACTCCCGGGTATCTGTTATTCTATATATAAACCCCCCCGAACCCCTCGATTAGATTCCAGTCTGTAACTCACTCCCGGGTATCTGTTATTCTATATATAAAACCCCCCGAACCCCTCGATTAGATTCCAGTCTGTAACTCACTCCCGGGTATCTGTTATTCTATATATAAACCCCCCGAACCCCTCGATTAGATTCAAGCCTGTAACTCACTCCCGGGTATCTGTTATTCTATATATAAACCCCTCGAACCCCTCGATCAGATTCCAGTCTGTAACTCACTCCCGGGTATCTGTTATTCTATATATAAACCCCCCGAACCCCTCGATTAGATTCCAGTCTGTAACTCACTCCCGGGTATCTGTTATTCTATATATAAACCCCCCGAACCCCTCGATTAGATTCCAGTCTGTAACTCACTCCCGGGTATCTGTTATTCTATATATAAACCCCCCCGAACCCCTCGATTAGATTCCAGTCTGTAACTCACTCTCGGGTATCTGTTATTCTATATATAAACCCCCCCGAACCCCTCGATTAGATTCCAGTCTGTAACTCACTCCCGGGTATCTGTTATTCTGTATATAAACCCCCCGAACCCATCGATTAGATTCCAGTCTGTAACTCACTCCCGGGTATCTGTTATTCTATATATAAACCCCCCGAACCCATCGATTAGATTCCAGTCTGTAACTCACTCCCGGGTATCTGTAATTCTATATATAAACCCCCCCCGAACCCATCGATTAGATTCCAGTCTGTAACTCACTCCCGGGTATCTGTAATTCTATATATAAACCCCCCCCGAACCCATCGATTAGATTCCAGTCTGTAACTCACTCTCGGGTATCTGTTATTCTAAATATAAACCCCCCGAACCCCTCGATTAGATTCCAGTCTGTAACTCACTCCCGGGTATCTGTTATTCTATATATAAACCCCCCGAACCCCTCGATTAGATTCCAGTCTGTAACTCACTCCCGGGTATCTGTTATTCTATATATAAACCCCCCGAACCCCTCGATTAGATTCCAGTCTGTAACTCACTCCCGGGTATCTGTTATTCTATATATAAACCTCCCGAACCCCTCGATTAGATTCCAGTCTGTAACTCACTCCCGGGTATCTGTTATTCTGGAATAAAGCCCCCCGAACCCCTCGATTAGATTCCAGTCTGTAACTCACTCCCGGGTATCTGTTATTCTATATATAAACCCCCCGAACCCCTCGATTAGATTCCAGTCTGTAACTCACTCCCGGGTATCTGTTATTCTATATATAAACCCCCCCGAACCCCTCGATTAGATTCCAGTCTGTAACTCACTCCCGGGTATCTGTTATTCTAAATATAAACCCCCCGAACCCCTCGATTAGATTCCAGTCTGTAACACACTCCCGGGTATCTGTTATTCTGTATATAAACCCACCGAACCCCTCGATTAGATTCCAGTCTGTAACTCACTCCCGGGTATCTGTTATTCTGTATATAAACCCACCGAACCCCTCGATTAGATTCCAGTCTGTAACTCACTCCCGGGTATCTGTTATTCTATATAAACCCCCAGAACCCCTCGATTAGATTCCAGTCTGTAACTCACTCCCGGGTATCTGTTATTCTATATATAAACCCCCCGAACCCCTCGATTAGATTCCAGTCTGTAACTCACTCCCGGGTATCTGTTATTCTATATAAACCCCCAGAACCCCTCGATTAGATTCCAGTCTGTACCTCACTCCCGGGTATCTGTTATTCTATATAGAAACCCCCCGAACCCCTCGATTAGATTCCAGTCTGTAACTCACTCCCGGGTATCTGTTATTCTATATATAAACCCCCCCGAACCCCTCGATTAGATTCCAGTCTGTAACTCACTCCCGGGTATCTGTTATTCTATATATAAACCCCCCGAACCCCTCGATTAGATTCCAGTCTGTAACTCACTCCCGGGTATCTGTAATTCTATATATAAACCCCCTGAACCCCTCGATTAGATTCCAGCCTGTAACTCACTCCCGGGTATCTGTTATTCTATATATAAACCGCCCGAACCCCTCGATTAGATTCCAGTCTGTAACTCACTCCCGGGTATCTGTTATTCTATATATAAACCCCCCCGAACCCCTCGATTAGATTCCAGTCTGTAACTCACTCCCGGGTATCTGTTATTCTATATATAAACCCCCCGAAACCCTCGATTAGATTCCAGTCAGTAACTCACTCCCGGGTATCTGTTATTCTATATATAAACCCCCCGAACCCCTCGATTAGATTCCAGCCTGTAACTCACTCCCGGGTATCTGTTATTCTATATATAAACCCCCCGAACCCCTCGATTAGATTCCAGTCTGTAACTCACTCCCGGGTATCTGTTATTCTATATATAAACCCCCCGAACCCCTCGATTAGATTCCAGTCTGTAACTCACTCCCGGGTATCTGTTATTCTCTATATAAACCCCCCGAACCCCTCGATTAGATTCCAGTCTGTAACTCACTCCCGGGTATCTGTTATTCTATATATAAACCCCCCCGAACCCCTCGATTAGATTCCAGTCTGTAACTCACTCCCGGGTATCTGTTATTCTATATATAAACCCCCCCGAACCCCTCGATTAGATTCCAGCCTGTAACTCACTCCCGGGTATCTGTTATTCTATATATAAACCCCCCCGAACCCCTCGATTAGATTCCAGTCTGTAACTCACTCCCGGGTATCTGTTATTCTATATATAAACCCCCCGAACCCCTCGATTAGATTCCAGTCTGTAACTCACTCCCGGGTATCTGTTATTCTATATATAAACCCCCCGAACCCCTCGATTAGATTCCAGTCTGTAACTCACTCCCGGGTATCTGTAATTCTATATATAAACCCCCCGAACCCCTCGATTAGATTCCAGCCTGTAACTCACTCCCGGGTATCTGTTATTCTATATATAAACCCCCCGAACCCCTCGATTAGATTCCAATCAGTAACTCACTCCCGGGTATCTGTTATTCTATATATAAACCGCCCGAACCCCTCGATTAGATTCCAGTCTGTAACTCACTCCCGGGTATCTGTTATTCGATATATAAACCCCCCGAACCCCTCGATTAGATTCCAGTCTGTAACTCACTCCCGGGTATCTGTTATTCTATATATAAACCCCCCGAACCCCTCGATTAGATTCCAGTCTGTAACTCACTCCCGGGTATCTGTTATTCTATATATAAACCCCCCGAACCCCTCGATTAGATTCCAGTCTGTAACTCACTCCCGGGTATCTGTTATTCTATATATAAACCCCCCGAACCCCTCGATTAGATTCCAGTCTGTAACTCACTCCCGGGTATCTGTTATTCTATATATAAACCCCCCCGAACCCCTCGATTAGATTCCAGTCTGTAACTCACTCCCGGGTATCTGTTATTCTATATATAAACCCCCCGAACCCCTCGATTAGATTCCAGTCTGTAACTCACTCCCGGGTATCTGTTATTCTATATATAAACCCCCCCGAACCCCTCGATTAGATTCCAGTCTGTAACTCACTCCCGGGTATCTGTTATTCTATATATAAACCCCCCGAACCCCTCGATTAGATTCCAGTCTGTAACTCACTCCCGGGTATCTGTTCTTCTATATATAAACCCCCCGAACCCCTCGATTAGATTCCAGTCTGTAACTCACTCCCGGGTATCTGTTATTCTATATATAAACCCCCCGAACCCCTCGATTAGATTCCAGTCTGTAACTCACTCCCGGGTATCTGTTATTCTATATATAAACCCCCCCGAACCCCTCGATTAGATTCCAGTCTGTAACTCACTCCCGGGTATCTGTTATTCTAGATATAAACCCCCCCGAACCCCTCGATTAGATTCCAGCCTGTAATTCACTCCCGGGTATCTGTTATTCTATATATAAACCCCCCGAACCCCTCGATTAGATTCCAGTCTGTAACTCACTCCCGGGTATCTGTTATTCTATATATAAAACCCCCCGAACCCCTCGATTAGATTCCAGTCTGTAACTCACTCCCGGGTATCTGTTATTCTATATATAAATCCCCGAACCCCTCGATTAGATTCCAGTCTGTAACTCACTCCCGGGTATCTGTTATTCTATATATAAACCCCCCGAATCCCTCGATTAGATTCCAGTCTGTAACTCACTCCCGGGTATCTGTTATTCTATATATAACCCCCCCGAACCCCTCCATTAGATTCCAGCCTGGAACTCACTCCCGGGTATCTGTTATTCTATATATAAACCCCCCGAACCCCTCGATTAGATTCCAGTCTGTAACTCACTCCCGGGTATCTGTTATTCTATATATAAACCCACCGAACCCCTCGATTAGATTCCAGTCTGTAACTCACTCCCGGGTATCTGTTATTCTATATATAAACCCCCCCGAACCCCTCGATTAGATTCCAGTCTGTAACTCACTCCCGGGTATCTGTTATTCTATATATAAACCCCCCGAACCCCTCGATTAGATTCCAGTCTGTAACTCACTCCCGGGTATCTGTTATTCTATATATAAACCCCCCGAACCCCTCGATTAGATTCCAGTCTGTAACTCACTCCCGGGTATCTGTTATTCTATATATAAACCCCCCCGAACCTCTCGATTAGATTCCAGTCTGTAACTCACTCCCGGGTATCTGTTATTCTATATATAAACCCCCCGAACCCCTCGATTAGATTCCAGTCTGTAACTCACTCCCGGGTATCTGTAATTCTATATATAAACCCCCCGAACCCCTCGATTAGATTCCAGCCTGTAACTCACTCCCGGGTATCTGTTATTCTATATATAAACCCCCCGAACCCCTCGATTAGATTCCAGTCAGTAACTCACTCCCGGGTATCTGTTATTCTATATATAAACCGCCCGAACCCCTCGATTAGATTCCAGTCTGTAACTCACTCCCGGGTATCTGTTATTCTATATATAAACCCCCCGAACCCCTCGATTAGATTCCAGTCTGTAACTCACTCCCGGGTATCTGTTATTCTATATATAAACCCCCCGAACCCCTCGATTAGATTCCAGTCTGTAACTCACTCCCGGGTATCTGTTATTCTATATATAAACCCCCCGAACCCCTCGATTAGATTCCAGTCTGTAACTCACTCCCGGGTATCTGTTATTCTATATATAAACCCCCCCGAACCCCTCGATTAGATTCCAGTCTGTAACTCACTCCCGGGTATCTGTTATTCTATATATAAACCCCCCCGAACCCCTCGATTAGATTCCAGTCTGTAACTCACTCCCAGGTATCTGTTATTCTATATATAAACCCCCCGAACCCCTCGATTAGATTCCAGTCTGTAACTCACTCCCGGGTATCTGTTATTCTATATATAAACCCCCCGAACCCCTCGATTAGATTCCAGTCTGTAACTCACTCCCGGGTATCTGTTATTCTATATATAAACCCCCCGAACCCCTCGATTAGATTCCAGTCTGTAACTCACTCCCGGGTATCTGTTATTCTATATATAAACCCCCCCGAACCCCTCGATTAGATTCCAGCCTGTAACTCACTCCCGGGTATCTGTTATTCTATATATAAACCCCCCCGAACCCCTCGATTAGATTCCAGCCTGTAATTCACTCCCGGGTATCTGTTATTCTATATATAAACCCCCCGAACCCCTCGATTAGATTCCAGTCTGTAACTCACTCCCGGGTATCTGTTATTCTATATATAAAACCCCCCGAACCCCTCGATTAGATTCCAGTCTGTAACTCACTCCCGGGTATCTGTTATTCTATATATAAATCCCCGAACCCCTCGATTAGATTCCAGTCTGTAACTCACTCCCGGGTATCTGTTATTCTATATATAAACCCCCCGAATCCCTCGATTAGATTCCAGTCTGTAACTCACTCCCGGGTATCTGTTATTCTATATATAACCCCCCCGAACCCCTCCATTAGATTCCAGCCTGGAACTCACTCCCGGGTATCTGTTATTCTATATATAAACCCCCCGAACCCCTCGATTAGATTCCAGTCTGTAACTCACTCCCGGGTATCTGTTATTCTATATATAAACCCCCCGAACCCCTCGATTAGATTCCAGTCTGTAACTCACTCCCGGGTATCTGTTATTCTATATATAAACCCCCCCGAACCCCTCGATTAGATTCCAGTCTGTAACTCACTCCCGGGTATCTGTTATTCTATATATAAACCCCCCGAACCCCTCGATTAGATTCCAGTCTGTAACTCACTCCCGGGTATCTGTTATTCTATATATAAACCCCCCGAACCCCTCGATTAGATTCCAGTCTGTAACTCACTCCCGGGTATCTGTTATTCTATATATAAACCCCCCGAACCCCTCGATTAGATTCCAGTCTGTAACTCACTCCCGGGTATCTGTTATTCTATATATAAACCCCCCGAACCCCTCGATTAGATTCCAGTCTGTAACTCACTCCCGGGTATCTATTATTCTAGAAATAAACCCCCCGAACCCCTCGATTAGATTCCAGTCTGTAACTCACTCCCGTGTATCTGTTATTCTATATATAAACCCCCCGAAACACTCGATTAGATTCCAGTCTGTTACTCACTACCGGGTATCTGTTATTCTATATATAAACCCCCCCGAACCCCTCGATTAGATTCCAGCCTGTAACTCACTCCCGGGTACCTGTTATTCTATATATAAACCCCCCCGAACCCCTCGATTAGATTCCAGCCTGTAACTCACTCCCGGGTATCTGTGATTCTATATATAAACCCCCCGAACCCCTCGATTAGATTCCAGTCTGTAACTCACTCTCGGGTATCTGTTATTCTATATATAAACCCCCCCGAACCCCTCGATCAGATTCCAGTCTGTAACTCACTCCAGGGTATCTGTTATTCTATATATAAACCCCCCGAACCCCTCGATTAGATTCCAGTCTGTAACTCACTCCCTGGTATCTGTTATTCTATATATAAACCCCCCGAACCCCTCGATTAGATTCCAGTCTGTAACTCACTCCCGGGTATCTGTTATTCAATATATAAACCCCCCGAACCCCTCGATTAGATTCCAGCCTGTAACTCACTCCCGGGTATCTGTGATTCTATATATAAACCCCCCGAACCCCTCGATTAGATTCCAGTCTGTAACTCACTCCCGGGTATCTGTTATTCTATATATAAACCCCCCCGAACCCCTCGATCAGATTCGAGTCTGTAACTCACTCCAGGGTATCTGTTATTCTATATATAAACCCCCCGAACCCCTCGATTAGATTCCAGTCTGTAACTCACTCCCGGGTATCTGTTATTCTATATATAAACCCCCCGAACCCCTCGATTAGATTCCAGCCTGTAACTCACTCCCGGGTATCTGTTATTCTATATATAAACCCCCCGAACCCCTCGATTAGATTCCAGTCTGTAACTCACTCCCGGGTATCTGTTATTCTATATATAAACCCCCCGAACCCCTCGATTAGATTCCAGTCTGTAACTCACTCCCGGGTATCTGTTATTCTATATATAAACCCCCCCGAACCCCTCGATTAGATTCCAGTCTGTAACTCACTCCTGGGTATCTGTTATTCTGTATATAAACCCCCCGAACCCCTCGATTGGATTCCAGTCTGTAACTCACTCCCGGGTATCTGTTATTCGATATATAAACCCCCCGAACCCCTCGATTAGATTCCAGTCTGTAACTCACTCCCGGGTATCTGTAATTCTATATATAAACCCCCCCGAACCCCTCGATTAGATTCCAGCCTGTAACTCACTCCCGGGTATCTGTTATTCTATATATAAACCCCCCCGAACCCCTCGATTAGATTCCAGTCTGTAACTCACTCCCGGGTATCTGTTATTCTATATATAAACCCCCCCGAACCCCTCGATTAGATTCCAGTCTGTAACTCACTCCCGGGTATCTGTTATTCTATATATAAACCCACCCGAACCCCTCGATTAGATTCCAGTCTGTAACTCACTCCCGGGTATCTGTTATTCTATATATAAACCCCCCGAACCCCTCGATTAGATTCCAGTCTGTAACTCACTCCCGGGTATATGTCATTTTATATGCAAACCCCACCGAACCCCTCGATTAGATTCCAGTCTGTAACACACTCCCGGGTATCTGTTATTCCATATATGAACCCCCCGAACCCCTCGATTCGATTCAAGCCTGTAACTCACTCCCGGGTATCTGTGATTCTATATATAAACCCCCCGAACCCCTCGATTAGATTCCAGTCTGTAACTCACTCCCGGGTATCTGTTATTCTATATATAAACCCCCCCGAACCCCTCGATTAGATTCCAGTCTGTAACTCACTCCCGGGTATCTGTTATTCTTTCTATAAACCCCCCCGAACCCCTCGATTAGATTCCAGTCTGTAACTCACTCCCGGGAATCTGTTATTCTTTCTATAAACCCCCCCGAACCCCTCGATTAGATTCCAGTCTGTAACTCACTCCCGGGTATCTGTTATTCTATATATAAACCCCCCGAACCCCTCGATTAGATTCCAGTCTGTAACTCACTCCCGGGTATCTGTTATTCTATATATAAACCCCCCCGAACCCCTCGATTAGATTCCAGCCTGTAACTCACTCCCGGGTATCTGTTATTCTGTATACAAACCCCCCCGAACCCCTCGATTAGATTCCAGTCTGTAACTCACTCCCGGGTATCTGTTATTCTATATATAAACCCCCCCAAACCCCTCGATTAGATTCCAGTCTGTAACTCACTCCCGGGTATCTGTTATTCTATATATAAACCCCCCCGAACCCCTCGATTAGATTCCAGTCTGTAACTCACTCCCGGGTATCTGTTATTCTATATATAAACCCCCAGAACCCCTCGATTAGATTCCAGTCTGTAACTCACTCCCGGGTATCTGTTATTCTATATATAAACCCCCCGAACCCCTCGATTAGATTCCAGTCTGTAACTCACTCCCGGGTATCTGTTATTCTATATATAAACCCCCCGAACCCCTCGATTAGATTCCAGTCTGTAACTCACTCCCAGGTATCTGTTATTCTATATATAAACCCCCCCGAACCCCTCGATTAGATTCCAGTCTGTAACTCACTCCCGGGTATCTGTTATTCTATATATAAACCCCCCGAACCCCTCGATTAGATTCCAGTCTGTAACTCACTCCCGGGTATCTGTTATTCTATATATAAACCCCCCGAACCCCTCGATTAGATTCCAGTCTGTAACTCACTCCCGGGTATCTGTTATTCTATATATAAACCCCCCGAACCCCTCGATTAGATTCCAGTCTGTAACTCACTCCCGGGTATCTGTTATTCTATATATAAACCCCCCCGAACCCCTCGATTAGATTCCAGTCTGTAACTCACTCCCGGGTATCTGTTATTCTATATATAAACCCCCCGAACCCCTCGATTAGATTCCAGTCTGTAACTCACTCCCGGGTATCTGTTATTCTATATATAAACCCCCCCGAACCCCTCGATTAGATTCCAGTCTGTAACTCACTCCCGGGTATCTGTTATTCTATATATAAACCCTCCGAACCCCTCGATTAGATTCCAGTCTGTAACTCACTCCCGGGTATCTGTTATTCTATATATAAACCCCCCCGAACCCCTCGATTAGATTCCAGTCTGTAACTCACTCCCGGGTATCTGTTATTCTATATATAAACCCCCCGAACCCCTCGATTAGATTCCAGTCTGTAACTCACTCCCGGTTATCTGTTATTCTATATATAAACCCCCCGAACCCCTCGATTAGATTCCAGTCTGTAACTCACTCCCGGGTATCTGTTATTCTGTATATAAACCCACCCGAACCCCTCGATTAGATTACAGTCTGTAACTCACTCCCGGGTATCTGTTATTCTATATATAAACCCCCCGAACCCCTCGATTAGATTCCAGTCTGTAACTCACTCCCGGGTATCTGTTATTCTATATATAAACCCCCCGAACCCCTCGATTAGATTCCAGTCTGTAACTCACTCCTGGGTATCTGTTATTCTATATATAAACCCCCCCGAACCCCTCGATTAGATTCCAGTCTGTAACTCACTCCCGGGTATCTGTTATTCGATATATAAACCCCCCCGAACCCCTCGATTAGATTCCAGTCTGTAACTCACTCCTGGGTATCTGTTATTCTATATATAAACCCCCCCGAACCCCTCGATTAGATTCCAGTCTGTAACTCACTCCTGGGTATCTGTTATTCTATATATAAACCCCCCGAACCCCTCGATTAGATTCCAGTCTGTAACTCACTCCCGGGTATCCGTTATTCTATATATAAACCCCCCCGAACCCCTCGATTAGATTCCAGTCTGTCACTCACTCCCGGGTATCTGTTATTCTATATATAAACCCCCCGAACCCCTCGATTAGATTCCAGTCTGTAACTCACTCCAGGGTATCTGTTATTCTCTCTATAAACCCCCCGAACCCCTCGATTAGATTCCAGTCTGTAACTCACTCCCGGGTATCTGTTATTCTATATATAAACCCCCCGAACCCCTCGATTAGATTCCAGTCTGTAACTCACTCCCGGGTATCTGTTATTCTATATATAAACCCCCCGAACCCCTCGATTAGATTCCAGTCTGCAACTCACTCCCGGGTATCTGTTATTCTATATATAAACCCCCCCGAACCCCTCGATTAGATTCCAGTCTGTAACTCACTCCCGGGTATCTGTTATTCTATATATAAACCCCCCCGAACCCCTCGATTAGATTCCAGTCTGTAACTCACTCCCGGGTATCTGTTATTCTATATATAAACCCCCCGAACCCCTCGATTAGATTCCAGTCTGTAACTCACTCCCGGGTATCTGTTATTCTATATATAAACCCCCCCGAACCCCTCGATTAGATTCCAGTCTGTAACTCACTCCCGGGTATCTGTTATTCTATATATAAACCCTCCGAACCCCTCGATTAGATTCCAGTCTGTAACTCACTCCCGGGTATCTGTTATTCTATATATAAACCCCCCCGAACCCCTCGATTAGATTCCAGTCTGTAACTCACTCCCGGGTATCTGTTATTCTATATATAAACCCCCCGAACCCCTCGATTAGATTCCAGTCTGTAACTCACTCCCGGGTATCTGTTATTCTATATATAAACCCCCCGAACCCCTCGATTAGATTCCAGTCTGTAACTCACTCCCGGGTATCTGTTATTCTATATATAAACCCCCCGAACCCCTCGATTAGATTCCAGTCTGTAACTCACTCCCGGGTATCTGTTATTCTATATATAAACCCCCCGAACCCCTCGATTAGATTCCAGTCTGGAACTCACTCCCGGGTATCTGTTATTCTATATATAAACCCCCCGAACCCCTCGATTAGATTCCAGTCTGTAACTCACTCCCGGGTATCTGTTATTCTATATATAAAACCCCCGAACCCCTCGATTAGATTCCAGTCTGTAACTCACTCCCGGGTATCTGTTATTCTATATATAAACCCCCCCGAACCCCTCGATTAGATTCCAGTCTCACTCACTCCCGGGTATCTGTTATTCTATATATAAACCCCCCGAACCCCTCGATTAGATTCCTGTCTGTAACACACTCCCGGGGATCTGTTATTCTATATATAAACCCCCCGAACCCCTCGATTAGATTCCAGTCTGTAACTCACTCCCGGGTATCTGTTATTCTATATATAAACCCCCCCGAACCCCTCGATTAGATTCCAGTCTGTAACTCACTCCCGGGTATCTGTTATTCTATATATAAACCCCCCCGAACCCCTCGATTAGATTCCAGTCTGTAACTCACTCCCGGGTATCTGTTATTCTATATATAAACCCCCCCGAACCCCTCGATTAGATTCCTGTCTGTTACACACTCCCGGGTATCTGTTATTCTATATATAAACACCCCCGAACACCTCGATTAGATTCCAGTCTGTAACTCACTCCCGGGTATCTGTTATTCTAAAAATAAACCCCCCGAACCCCTCGATTAGATTCCAGTCTGTAACTCACTCCCGGGTATCTGTTATTCTAAAAATAAACCCCCCTGAACCCCTCGATTAGATTCCAGTCTCACTCACTCCCGGGTATCTGTTATTCTATATATAAACCCCCCGAACCCCTCGATTAGATTCCTGTCTGTAACACACTCCCGGGGATCTGTTATTCTATATATAAACCCCCCGAACCCCTCGATTAGATTCCAGTCTGTAACTCACTCCCGGGTATCTGTTATTCTATATATAAACCCCCCCGAACCCCTCGATTAGATTCCAGTCTGTAACTCACTCCCGGGTATCTGTTATTCTATATATAAACCCCCCCGAACCCCTCGATTAGATTCCAGTCTGTAACTCACTCCCGGGTATCTGTTATTCTATATATAAACCCCCCCGAACCCCTCGATTAGATTCCTGTCTGTTACACACTCCCGGGTATCTGTTATTCTATATATAAACCCCCCGAACCCCTCGATTAGATTCCAGTCTGTAACTCACTCCCGGGTATCTGTTATTCTATATATAAACCCCCCGAACCCCACGATTAGATTCCAGTCTGTAACTCACTCCCGGGTATCTGTTATTCTATATATAAACCCCCCGAACCCCTCGATTAGATTCCAGTCTGTAACTCACTCCCAGGTATCTGTTATTCTATATATAAACCCCCCGAACCCCTCGATTAGATTCCAGTCTGTAACTCACTCCCGGGTATCTGTTATTCTATATATAAACACCCCCGAACACCTCGATTAGATTCCAGTCTGTAACTCACTCCCGGGTATCTGTTATTCTAAAAATAAACCCCCCGAACCCCTCGATTAGATTCCAGTCTGTAACTCACTCCCGGGTATCTGTTATTCTAAAAATAAACCCCCCTGAACCCCTCGATTAGATTCCAGTCTGTAACTCACTCCCGGGTATCTGTTATTCTATATATAAACCCCCCGAACCCCTCCATTAGATTCCAGTCTGTAACTCACTCCCGGGTATCTGTTATTCGATATATAAACCCCCCGAACCCCTCGATTAGATTCCAGTCTGTAACTCACTCCCGGGTATCTGTTATTCTGTATATAAACCCCCCCGAACCCTTCGATTAGATTCCAGTCTGTGACTCACTCCCGGGTATCTGTTATTCTATATATAAACCCCCCGAACCCCTCGATTAGATTCAAGCCTGTAACTCACTCCCGGGTATCTGTTATTCTATATATAAACACCCCCGAACCCCTCGATTAGATTCCAGTCTGTAACTCACTCCCGGGTATCTGTTATTCTATATATAAACACCCCCGAACCCCTCGATTAGATTCCAGTCTGTGACTCACTCCCGGGTATCTGTTATTCTATATATAAACCCCTCGAACCCCTCGATCAGATTCCAGTCTGTAACTCACTCCCGGGTATCTGTTATTCTATATGTAAACCCCCCGAACCCCTCGATTAGATTCCAGTCTGTAACTCACTCCCGGGTATCTGTTATTCCAAATATAAACCCCCCCGAACCCCTCGATTAGATTCCAGTCTGGAACTCACTCCCGGGTATCTGTTATTCTATATATAAACCCCCCCGAACCCCTCGATTAGATTCCAGTCTGTAACTCACTCCCGGGGATCTGTTATTCTATATATAAACCCCCCGAACCCCTCGATTAGATTCCAGTCTGTAACTCACTCCCGGGTATCTGTTATTCTATATATAAACCCCCCCCGAACCCCTCGATTAGATTGCAGTCTGTAACTCACTCCCGGGTATCTGTTATTCTATATATGAACCCCCCGAACCCCTCGATTAGATTCCAGTCTGCAACTCACTCCCGGGTATCTGTTATTCTATATATAAACCCCCCGAACCCCTCGATTAGATTCCAGTCTGTAACTCACTCCCGGGTATCTGTTATTCTATATATAAACCCCCCGAACCCCTCGATTAGATTCCAGTCTGTAACTCACTCCCGGGTATCTGTTGTTCTATATATAAACCCCCCGAAACCCTCGATTAGATTCCAGTCTGTAACTCACTCCCGGGTATCTGTTATTCTATAAATAAACCCCCCCGAACCCCTCGATTAGATTCCAGTCTGTAACTCACTCCCGGGTATCTGTTATTCTATATATAAACCCCCCCGAACCCCTCGATTAGATTCCAGTCTCACTCACTCCCGGGTATCTGTTATTCTATATATAAACCCCCCGAACCCCTCGATTAGATTCCAGTCTGTAACTCACTCCTGGGTATCTGTTATTCTATATATAAACCCCCCGAACCCCTCGATTAGATTCCAGTCTGTAACTCACTCCCGGGTATCTGTTATTCTATATATAAACCCCCCGAACCCCTCGATTAGATTCCAGCCTGTAACTCACTCCCGGGTATCTGTTATTCTATATAAAAACCCCCCCGAACCCCTCGATTAGATTCCAGTCTGTAACTCACTCCCGGGTATCTGTTATTCTACATATAAACCCCCTGAACCCCTCGATTAGATTCCAGTCTGTAACTCACTCCCGGGTATCTGTTATTCGATATATAAACCCCCCGAACCCCTCGATTAGATTCCAGTCTGTAACTCACTCCCGGGTATCTGTTATTCTATATATAAACCCCCCGAACCCCTCGATTAGATTCCAGTCTGTAACTCACTCCCGGGTATCTGTTATTCTATATATAAACACCCCGAACCCCTCGATTAGATTCCAGTCTGCAACTTACTCCCGGGTATCTGTTATTCTATATATAAACCCCCGAACCCCTCGATTAAATTCCAGCCTGTAACTCACTCCCGGGTATCTGTTATTCTATATATAAACCCCCCGAACCCCTCGATTGGATTCCAGTCTGTAACTCACTCCCGGGTATCTGTTATTCTATATATAAACCCCCCCCGAACCCCTCGATT
Organism: Heptranchias perlo; assembly: GCF_035084215.1. Lineage (NCBI taxonomy): Eukaryota > Metazoa > Chordata > Chondrichthyes > Hexanchiformes > Hexanchidae > Heptranchias > Heptranchias perlo. The sequence goes on from NW_027139560.1 coordinate 141,173, forward strand.
AGATTCCAGTCTGCAACTCACTCCCGGGTATCTGTTATTCTATATATAAACCCCCCCGAACCCCTCGATTAGATTCCAGTCTGTAACTCAATCCCGGGTATCTGTTATTCTATATATAAACCCCCCCGAACCCCTCGATTAGATTCCAGTCTGTAACTCACTCCCGGGTATCTGTTATTCTGTATATAAACCCCCCGAACCCCTCGATTAGATTCCAGTCTGTAACTCACTCCCGGGGTATCTGTTATTCTATATATAAACCCCCCGAACCCCTCGATTAGATTCCAGTCTGTAACTCACTCCCGGGTATCTGTTATTCTATACATAAACCCCCCGAAACCCTCGATTAGATTCCAGTCTGTTACTCACTCCCGGGTATCTGTTATTCTATATATAAACCCCCCGAACCCCTCGATTAGATTCCAGTCTGTAACTCACTCCCGGGTATCTGTTATTCTATATATAAACCCCCCGAACCCCTCGATTAGATTCCAGTCTGTAACTCACTCCCGGGTATCTGTAATTCTATATATAAACCCCCCGAACCCCTCGATTAGATTCCAGCCTGTAACTCACTCCCGGGTATCTGTTATTCTATATATAAACCCCCCGAACCCCTCGATTAGATTCCAGTCAGTAACTCACTCCCGGGTATCTGTTATTCTATATATAAACCCCCCGAACCCCTCGATTAGATTCCAGCCTGTAACTCACTCCCGGGTATCTGTTATTCTATATATAAACCCCCCGAACCGCTCGATTAGATTCCAGTCTGTAACTCACTCCCGGGTATCTGTTATTCTATATATAAACCCCCCGAACCCCTCGATTAGATTCCAGTCTGTAACTCACTCCCGGGTATCTGTTATTCTCTATATAAACCCCCCGAACCCCTCGATTAGATTCCAGTCTGGAACTCACTCCCGGGTATCTGTTATTCTATATATAAACCCCCCCGAACCCCTCGATTAGATTCCAGTCTGTAACTCACTCCCGGGTATCTGTTATTCTATATATAAACCCCCCCGAACCCCTCGATTAGATTCCAGCCTGTAACTCACTCCCGGGTATCTGTTATTCTATATATAAACCCCCCCGAACCCCTCGATTAGATTCCAGTCTGTAACTCACTCCCGGGTATCTGTTATTCTATATATAAATCCCCCGAACCCCTCGATTAGATTCCAGTCTGTAACTCACTCCCGGGTATCTGTTATTCTATATATAAACCCCCCCGAACCTCTCGATTAGATTCCAGTCTGTAACTCATTCCCGGGTATCTGTTATTCTATATATAAACCCCCCGAACCCCTCGATTAGATTCCAGTCAGTAACTCACTCCCGGGTATCTGTTATTCTATATATAAACCCCCCGAACCCCTCGATTAGATTCCAGTCTGTAACTCACTCCCGGGTATCTGTTATTCTATATATAAACCCCCCGAACCCCTCGATTAGATTCCAGTCTGTAACTCACTCCCGGGTATCTGTTATTCTATATATAAACCCCCCGAACCCCTCGATTAGATTCCAGTCTGTAACTCACTCCCGGGTATCTGTTATTCTATATATAAACCCCCCGAACCCCTCGATTAGATTCCAGTCTGTAACTCACTCCCGGGTATCTGTTATTCTATATATAAACCCCCCCGAACCCCTCGATTAGATTCCAGTCTGTAACTCACTCCCGGGTATCTGTTATTCTATATATAAACCCCCCCGAACCCCTCGATTAGATTCCAGTCTGTAACTCACTCCCAGGTATCTGTTATTCTATATATAAACCCCCCGAACCCCTCGATTAGATTCCAGTCTGTAACTCACTCCCGGGTATCTGTTATTCTATATATAAACCCCCCGAACCCCTCGATTAGATTCCAGTCTGTAACTCACTCCCGGGTATCTGTTATTCTATATATAAACCCCCCGAACCCCTCGATTAGATTCCAGTCTGTAACTCACTCCCGGGTATCTGTTATTCTATATATAAACCCCCCGAACCCCTCGATTAGATTCCAGTCTGTAACTCACTCCCGGGTATCTGTTATTCTATATATAAACCCCCCCGAACCCCTCGATTAGATTCCAGTCTGTAACTCACTCCCGGGTATCTGTTATTCTATATATAAAACCCCCCGAACCCCTCGATTAGATTCCAGTCTGTAACTCACTCCCGGGTATCTGTTATTCTATATATAAATCCCCGAACCCCTCGATTAGATTCCAGTCTGTAACTCACTCCCGGGTATCTGTTATTCTATATATAAACCCCCCGAATCCCTCGAATAGATTCCAGTCTGTAACTCACTCCCGGGTATCTGTTATTCTATATATAACCCCCCCGAACCCCTCCATTAGATTCCAGCCTGGAACTCACTCCCGGGTATCTGTTATTCTATATATAAACCCCCCGAACCCCTCGATTAGATTCCAGTCTGTAACTCACTGCCGGGTATCTGTTATTCCATATATAAACCCCCCGAACCCCTCGATTAGATTCCAGTCTGTAACTCACTCCCGGGTATCTGTTATTCTATATATAAACCCCCCGAACCCCTCGATTAGATTCCAGTCTGTAACTCACTCCCGGGTATCTGTTATTCTATATATATAGCCCCCCGAACCCCTCGATTAGATTCCAGTCTGTAACTCACTCCCGGGTATCTGTTATTCTATATATAAACCCCCCGAACCCCTCGATTAGATTCCAGTCTGTAACTCACTGCCGGGTATCTGTTATTCTATATATAAACCCCCGAACCCCTCGATTAGATTCCAGTCTGTAACTCACTCCCGGGTATCTGTTATTCTATATATAAACCCCCCCGAACCCCTCGATTAGATTCCAGTCTGTAACTCACTCCCGGGTATCTGTTATTCTATATATAAACCCCCCGAACCCCTCGATTAGATTCCAGTCTGTAACTCACTCCCGGGTATCTGTTATTCAATATATAAACCCCCCGAACCCCTCGATTGGATTCCAGTCTGTAACTCACTCCCGGGTATCTGTTATTCTATATATAAACCCCCCCGAACCCCTCGATTAGATTCCAGTCTGTAACTCACTCCCGGGTATCTGTTATTCTATATATAAACCCCCCCGAACCCCTCGATTAGATTCCAGTCTGTAACTCACTCCCAGGTATCTGTTATTCTGTATATAAACCCCCCGAACCCCTCGATTAGATTCCAGTCTGTAACTCACTCCCGGGTATCTGTTATTCTATATATAAACCCCCCGAACCCCTCGATTAGATTCCAGTCTGTAACTCACTCCCGGGTATCTGTTATTCTATATATAAACCCCCCGAACCCCTCGATTAGATTCCAGTCTGTAACTCACTCCCGGGTATCTGTTATTCTATATATAAACCCCCCGAACCCCTCGATTAGATTCCAGTCTGTAACTCACTCCCGGGTATCTGTTATTATATATATAAACCCCCCCGAACCCCTCGATTAGATTCCAGTCTGTAACTCACTCCCGGGTATCTGTTATTCTATATATAAACCCCCCCGAACCCCTCGATTAGATTCCAGCCTGTAATTCACTCCCGGGTATCTGTTATTCTATATATAAACCCCCCGAACCCCTCGATTAGATTCCAGTCTGTAACTCACTCCCGGGTATCTGTTATTCTATATATAAAACCCCCCGAACCCCTCGATTAGATTCCAGTCTGTAACTCACTCCCGGGTATCTGTTATTCTATATATAAATCCCCGAACCCCTCGATTAGATTCCAGTCTGTAACTCACTCCCGGGTATCTGTTATTCTATATATAAACCCCCCGAATCCCTCGATTAGATTCCAGTCTGTAACTCACTCCCGGGTATCTGTTATTCTATATATAACCCCCCCGAACCCCTCCATTAGATTCCAGCCTGGAACTCACTCCCGGGTATCTGTTATTCTATATATAAACCCCCCGAACCCCTCGATTAGATTCCAGTCTGTAACTCACTGCCGGGTATCTGTTATTCTATATATAAACCCCCCGAACCCCTCGATTAGATTCCAGTCTGTAACTCACTCCCGGGTATCTGTTATTCTATATATAAACCCCCCCGAACCCCTCGATTAGATTCCAGTCTGTAACTCACTCCCGGGTATCTGTTATTCTATATATAAACCCCCCGAACCCCTCGATTAGATTCCAGTCTGTAACTCACTCCCGGGTATCTGTTATTCTATATATAAACCCCCCGAACCCCTCGATTAGATTCCAGTCTGTAACTCACTCCCGGGTATCTGTTATTCTATATATAAACCCCCCGAACCCCTCGATTAGATTCCAGTCTGTAACTCACTCCCGGGTATCTGTTATTCGATATATAAACCCCCCGAACCCCTCGATTAGATTCCAGTCTGTAACTCACTCCCGGGGATCTGTTATTCTCTCTATAAACCCCCCGAACCCCTCGATTAGATTCCAGTCTGTAACTCACTCCCGGGTATCTGTTATTCTCTCCATAAACCCCCGAACCCCTCGATTAGATTCCAGTCTGTAACTCACTCCCGGGTATCTGTTATTCTATATATAAACCCCCCGAACCCCTCGATTAGATTCCAGTCTGTAACTCACTCCCGGGTATCTGTTATTCTCTATATAAACCCCCCCGAACCCCTCGATTAGATTCCAGTCTGTAACTCACTCCCGGGTATCTGTTATTCTATATATAAACCCCCCGAACCCCTCGATTAGATTCCAGTCTGTAACTCACTCCCGGGTATCTGTTATTCTATATATAAACCCCCCGAACCCCTCGATTAGATTCCAGTCTGTAACTCACTCCCGGGTATCTGTTATTCTATATATAAACCCCCCGAACCCCTCGATTAGATTCCAGTCTGTAACTCACTCCCGGGTATCTGTTATTCTATATATAAACCCCCCGAACCCCTCGATTAGATTCCAGTCTGTAACTCACTCCCGGGTATCTGTTATTCTATATATAAACCCCCCCGAACCCCTCGATTAGATTCCAGTCTGTAACTCACTCCCGGGTATCTGTTATTCTTAATATAAACCCCCCCGAACCCCTCGATTAGATTCCAGCCTGTAATTCACTCCCGGGTATCTGTTATTCTATATATAAACCCCCTGAACCCCTCGATTAGATTCCAGTCTGTAACTCACTCCCGGGTATCTGTTATTCTATATATAAAACCCCCCGAACCCCTCGATTAGATTCCAGTCTGTAACTCACTCCCGGGTATCTGTTATTCTATATATAAATCCCCGAACCCCTCGATTAGATTCCAGTCTGTAACTCACTCCCGGGTATCTGTTATTCTATATATAAACCCCCCGAATCCCTCGATTAGATTCCAGTCTGTAACTCACTCCCGGGTATCTGTTATTCTATATATAAACCCCCCGAACCCCTCCATTAGATTCCAGCCTGGAACTCACTCCCGGGTATCTGTTATTCTATATATAAACCCCCCGAACCCCTCGATTAGATTCCAGTCTGTAACTCACTCCCGGGTATCTGTTATTCTATATATAAACCCCCCGAACCCCTCGATTAGATTCCAGTCTGGAACTCACTCCCGGGTATCTGTTATTCTATATATAAACCCCCCTGAACCACTCGATTAGATTCCAGTCTGTAACTCACTCCCGGGTATCTGTTATTCTATATATAAACCCCCCCGAACCCCTCGATGAGATTCCAGTCTGTAACTCACTCCCGGGTATCTGTTATTCTCTATATAAACCCCCCCGAACCCCTCGATTAGATTCCAGTCTGTAACTCACTCCCGGGTATCTGTTAGTCTATATATAAACCCCCCCGAACCCCTCGATTAGATTCCAGCCTGTAACTCACTCCCGGGTATCTGTTATTCTATATATAAACCCCCCGAACCCCTCGATTAGATTCCAGTCTGGAACTCACTCCCGGGTATCTGTTATTCTATATATAAACCCCCCGAACCCCTCGATTAGATTCCAGTCTGTAACTCACTCCTGGGTATCTGTTATTCTATGTATAAACCCCCCGAACCCCTCGATTAGATTCCAGTCTGTAACTCACTCCCGGGTATCTGTTATTCTATATATAAACTCCCCGAACCCCTCGATTAGATTCCAGTCTGTAACTCACTCCCGGGTATCTGTTATTCTATATATAAACCCCCCGAACCCCTCGATTAGATTCCAGTCTGTAACTCACTCCCAGGTATCTGTTATTCTAAATATAAACCCCCCCGAACCCCTCGATTAGATTCCAGTCTGTAACTCACTCCCGGGTATCTGTTATTCTATATATAAACCCCCCGAACCCCTCGATTAGATTCCAGTCTGTAACTCACTCCCGGGTATCTGTTATTCTATATATAAACCCCCCCGAACCCCTCGATTAGATTCCAGTCTGTAACTCACTCCCGGGTATCTGTTATTCTATATATAAACCCCCAGAACCCCTCGATTAGATTCCAGTCTGTAACTCACTCCCGGGTATCTGTTATTCTATATATAAACCCCCCGAACCCCTCGATTAGATTCCAGTCTGTCACTCACTCCCGGGTATCTGTTATTCCATATATAAACCCCCGGAACCCCTCGATTAGATTCCAGTCTGTAACTCACTCCCGGGTATCTGTTATTCTATATATAAACCCCCCGAACCCCTCCATTAGATTCCAGTCTGTAACTCACTCCCGGGTATCTGTTATTCTATGTATAAACCCCCCGAACCCCTCGATTAGATTCCAGTCTGTAACTCACTCCCGGGTATCTGTTATTCTATATATAAACCCCCCGAACCCCTCGATTAGATTCCAGTCTGTAACTCACTCCCGGGTATCTGTTATTCTATATATAAACCCCCCGAACCCCTCGATTAGATTCCAGTCTGTAACTCACTCCCGGGTATCTGTTATAGAATCATAGAATCATAGAAGTTACAACATGGTAACAGGCCCTTCGGCCCAACATGTCCATGTCGCCCAGTTTATACCACTAAGCTAGTCCCAATTGCCTGCACTTGGCCCATATCCCTCGATACCCATCTTCCCCATGTAACTGTCCAAATGCTTTTTAAAAGACAAAATTGTACCCGCCTCTACTACTGCCTCTGGCAGCTCGTTCCAGACACTCACCACCCTTTGAGTGAAAAAATTGCCCCTCTGGATCCTTTTGTATCTCTCCCCTCTCACCTTAAATCTGTGCCCCCTCGTTATAGACTCCCCTACCTTTGGGAAAAGATTTTGACTAACGACCTTATCTATGCCCCTCATTATTTTATAGACTTCTATAAGATCACCCCTTAACCTCCTACTCTCCAGGGAAAAAAGTCCCAGTCTGTCTAACCTCTCCCTGTAAGTCAAACCATCAAGTCCCGGTAGCATCCTAGTAAATCTTTTCTGAACTCTTTCTAGTTTAATAATATCCTTTCTATAATAGGGTGACCAGAACTGTACACAGTACTCCAAGTGTGGCCTCACCAATGCCCTGTACAACTTCAACAAGACATCCCAACTCCTGCATTCAATGTTCTGACCAATGAAACCAAGCATGCTGAATGCCTTCTTCACCACCCTATCCACCTGTGACTCCACTTTCAAGGAGCTATGAATCTGTACTCCTAGATCTCTTTGTTCTATAACTCTCCCCAACGCCCTACCATTAACGGAGTAGGTCCTGGCCCGATTCGATCTACCAAAATGCATCACCTCACATTTATCTAAATTAAACTCCATCTGCCATTCATCGGCCCACTGGCCCAATTTATCAAGATCCCGTATATATAAACCCCCCGAACCCCTCGATTAGATTCCAGTCTGTAACTCACTCCCGGGTATCTGTTATTCTATATATAAACCCCCCGAACCCCTCGATTAGATTCCAGCCTGTAACTCACTCCCGGGTATCTGTTATTCTATATATAAACCCCCCCGAACCCCTCGATTAGATTCCAGTCTGTAACTCACTCCCGGGTATCTGTTATTCTATATATAAACCCCCCCGAACCCCTCGATTAGATTCCAGTCTGTAACTCACTCCCGGGTATCTGTTATTCTGTATATAAACCCCCCCGAACCCCTCGATTAGATTCCAGTCTGTAACTCACTCCCGGGTATCTGTTATTCTATATATAAACCCCCCGAACCCCTCGATTAGATTCCAGTCTGTAACTCACTCCCGGGTATCTGTTATTCTATATATAAACCCCCCCGAACCCCTCGATTAGATTCCAGTCTGCAACTCACTCCCGGGTATCTGTTATTCTATATATAAACCCCCCCGAACCCCTCGATTAGATTCCAGTCTGTAACTCACTCCAGGGTATCTGTTATTCTGTATATAAACCCCCCCGAACCCCTCGATTAGATTCCAGTCTGTAACTCACTCCAGGGTATCTGTTATTCTATATATAAACCCCCCCGAACCCCTCGATTAGATTCCAGTCTGTAACTCACTCCCGGGTATCTGTTATTCTATATATAAACCCCCCCGAACCCCTCGATTAGATTCCAGTCTGTAACTCACTCCCGGGTATCTGTTATTCTATATATAAACCCCCCGAACCCCTCGATTAGATTCCAGTCTGTAACTCACTCCCGGGTATCTGTTATTCTATATATAAACCCCCCGAACCCCTCGATTAGATTCCAGTCTGTAACTCACTCCCGGGTATCTGTTATTCTATATATAAACCCCCCGAACCCCTCGATTAGATTCCAGTCTGTAACTCACTCCTGGTATCTGTTATTCTATATATAAACCTCCCGAACCCCTCGATTAGATTCCAGTCTGTAACTCACTCCCGGGTATCTGTTATTCACAATATAAACCCCCCCGAACCCCTCGATTAGATTCCAGTCTGTAACTCACTCCCGGGTATCTGTTATTCTCTATATAAACCCCCCCGAACCCCTCGATTGGATTCCAGTGTGCAACTCACTCCCGGGTATCTGTTATTCTATATATAAACCCCCCGGACCCCTCGATTAGATTCCAGTCTGTAACTCACTCCCGGGTATCTGTTATTCTATATATAAACCCCCCGAACCCCTCGATTAGATTCCAGTCTGTAACTCACTCCCGGGTATCTGTTATTCTATATATAAACCCCCCGAACCCCTCGATTAGATTCCAGTCTGTAACTCACTCCCGGGTATCTGTTATTCTATATATAAACCCCCCCGAACCCCTCGATTAGATTCCAGTCTGTAACTCACTCCCGGGTATCTGTTATTCTGTAGAAAACCCCCCCCGAACCCCTCGATTAGATTCCAGTCTGTAACTCACTCCCGGGTATCTGTTATTCTATATATAAACCCCCCCGAACCCCTCGATTAGATTCCAGTCTGTAACTCACTCCCGGGTATCTGTTATTCTATATATAAACCCCCCGAACCCCTCGATTAGATTCCAGTCTGTAACTCACTCCCGGGTATCTGTTGTTCTATATAGAAACCCCCTGAACCCCTCGATTAGATTCCAGTCTGTAACTCACTCCCAGGTATCTGTTATTCTATATATAAACCCCCCGAACCCCTCGATTAGATTCCCGTCTGTAACTCACTCCCGGGTATCTGTTATTCTATATATAAACCCCCCGAACCCCTCGATTAGATTCCAGTCTGTAACTCACTCCCGGGTATCTCTTATTCTATATATAAACCGCCCGAACCCCTCGATTAGATTCCAGTCTGTAACTCACTCCCGGGTATCTGTTATTCTATATATAAACCCCCCGAACCCCTCGATTAGATTCCAGTCTGTAACTCACTCCCGGGTATTTGTTATTCTATATATAAACACCCCGAACCCCTCGATTAGATTCCAGTCTGTAACTCACTCCCGGGTATCTGTTATTCTATATATAAACCCCACCGAACCCCTCGATTAGATTCCAGTCTGTAACTCACTCCCGGGTATCTGTTATCCTATATATAAACCCCCCGAACCCCTCGATTAGATTCCAGTCTGTAACTCACTCCCAGGTATCTGTTATTCTATATATAAACCCCACCGAACCCCTCGATTAGATTCCAGTCTGTAACTCACTCCCGGGTATCTGTTATTCTATATATAAACCCCCCCGAACCCCTCGATTAGATCCCAGTCTGTAACTCACTCCCGGGTATCTGTTATTCTATATATAAACCCCCCCGAACCCCTCGATTAGATTCCAGTCTGTAACTCACTCCCGGGTATCTGTTATTCTATATATAAACCCCCCCGAACCCCTCGATTAGATTCCAGTCTGTAACTCACTCCCGGGTATCTGTTATTCTATATATAAACCCCCCCGAACCCCTCGATTAGATTCCAGTCTGTAACTCACTCCCGGGTATCTGTTATTCTATATATAAACCCCCCCGAACCCCTCGATTAGATTCCAGTCTGTAACTCACTCCCGGGTATCTGTGATTCTATAGATAAACCCCCCGAACCCCTCTATTAGATTCCAGTCTGTAACTCACTCCCGGGTATCTGTTATTCTGTATATAAACCGCCCGAACCCCTCGATTAGATTCCAGTCTGTAACTCACTCCCGGGTATCTGTTATTCTATATATAAACCCCCCGAACCCCTCGATTAGATTCCAGTCTGTAACTCACTCCCGGGTATCTGTTATTCTATATATAAACCCCCCCGAACCCCTCGATTAGATTCCAGTCTGTAACTCACTCCCGGGTATTTGTAATTCTATATATAAACCCCCCCGAACCCCTCGATTAGATTCCAGTCTGTAACTCACTCCCGGGTATCTGTTATTCTATGTATAAACCCCCCGAACCCCTCGATTAGATTCCAGTCTGTAACTCACTCCCAGGTATCTGTTATTCTATATATAAACCCCCCCGAACCCCTCGATTAGATTCCAGTCTGTAACTCACTCCCGGGTATCTGTTATTCGATATATAAACCCCCCCGAACCCCTCGATTAGATTCCAGTCTGTAACTCACTCCCGGGTATCTGTTATTCTATATATAAACCCCCCCGAACCCCTCGATTAGATTCCAGTCTGTAACTCACTCCCGGGTATCTGTTATTCTATATATAAACCCCCCGAACCCCTCGATTAGATTCCAGTCTGTAACTCACTCCCGGGTATCTGTTATTCTATATATAAACCCCCCGAACCCCTCGATTAGATTCCAGTCTGTAACTCACTCCCGGGTATCTGTTATTCTATATATAAACCCCCCCCGAACCCCTCGATTAGATTCCAGTCTGTAACTCACTCCAGGGTATCTGTTATTCTATATATAAACCCCCCGAACCCCTCGATTAGATTCCAGTCTGTAACTCACTCCCGGGTATCTGTTATTCTATATATAAACCCCCCCGAACCCCTCGATTAGATTCCAGTCTGTAACTCACTCCCGGGTGTCTGTTATTCTATATATAAACCCTCCGAACCCCTCGATTAGATTCCAGTCTGTAACTCACTCCCGGGTATCTGTTATTCTATATATAAACCCCCCGAACCCCTCGATTAGATTCCAGTCTGTAACTCACTCCCGGGTATCTGTTATTCTATATATAAACCCCCCCGAACCCCTCGATTAGATTCCAGTCTGTAACTCACTCCCGGGTATCTGTTATTCTATATATAAACCCCCCCGAACCCCTCGATTAGATTCCAGTCTGTAACTCACTCCCGGGTATCTGTTATTCTACATATAAACCCCCCGAACCCCTCGATTAGATTCCAGTCTGTAACTCACTCCCGGGTATCTGTTATTCTATATATAAACCCCCCGAACCCCTCGATTAGATTCCAGTCTGTAACTCACTCCCGGGTATCTGTTATTCTATATATAAACCCCCCGAACCCCTCGATTAGATTCCAGCCTGCAACTCACTCCCGGGTATCTGTTATTCTATATATAAACCCCCCGAACCCCTCGATTAGATTCCAGTCTGTAACTCACTCCCGGGTATCTGTTATTCTATATATAAACCCCCCGAACCCCTCGATTAGATTCCAGTCTGTAACTCACTCCCGGGTATCTGTTATTCTATATATAAACCCCCCCGAACCCCTCGATTAGAATCCAGTCTGTAACTCACTCCCGGGTATCTGTTATTCTATATATAAACCCCCCCGAACCCATCGATTAGAATCCAGTCTGTAACTCACTCCCAGGTATCTGTTATTCTATATATAAACCCCCCCGAACCCCTCGATTAGATTCCAGTCTGTAACTCACTCCTGGGTATCTGTTATTCTGTATATAAACCCCCCGAACCCCTCGATTAGATTCCAGTCTGTCACTCACTCCCGGGTATCTGTTATTCTATATATAAACCCCCCGAACCCCTCGATTAGATTCCAGTCTGTAACTCACTCCCGGGTATCTGTTATTCTATATATAAACCCCCCGAACCCCTCGAATAGATTCCAGTCTGTAACTCACTCCCGGGTATCTGTTATTCTATATATAAACCCCCCCGAACCCCTCGATTAGATTCCAGTCTGTAACTCACTCCCGGGTATCTGTTATTCTATATATAAACCCCCCCGAACCCCTCGATTAGATTCCAGCCTGTAACTCACTCCCGGGTATCTGTTATTCGATATATAAACCCCCCGAACCCCTCGATTAGATTCCAGTCTGTAACTCACTCCCGGGTATCTGTTATTCTATATATAAACCCCCCGAACCCCTCGATTAAATTCCAGTCTGTAACTCACTCCCGGGTATCTGTTATTCTATATATAAACCCCCCGAACCCCTCGATTAGATTCCAGTCTGTAACTCACTCCCGGGTATCTGTTATTCTATATATAAACCCCCCGAACCCCTCGATTAGATTCCAGTCTGTAACTCACTCCCGGGTATCTGTTATTCTATATATAAACCCCCCGAACCCCTCGATTAGATTCCAGTCTGTAACTCACTCCCGGGTATCTGTTATTCTATAAATAAACCCCCCGAACCCCTCGATTAGATTCCAGTCTGTAACTCACTC